>NW_008628487.1:0-11960 GCF_000691845.1 Merops nubicus
TCCAACTAAAACAATTCTGTGATTCTGTGATTAGCTCTTCTGATGTGGAGCTCAATAGATACATGGCTGCTACTGCTGGGTGATTTTGGTATTTGTTTGGGAATGTTGGTATTCATATTAATGGTCACTCCCATGTTTTGGCTGGAATTTCATCATTGCATAAACATGAATGTCCTTCGTGGCTCCTGACTCACGTAAAGATAGTCTGATCCTAGCTTGGGAGGAGATTAAAAGGGAAGAATGGTGCAATGGAAAAGGCAGGACTAGGAAAAGAATGTAAAAACCCACATTTGTTGTAAGGCGAAATATGTTCTTCTGCAGATTAAACTTCAATTGTGTTATTACTCAGGGTGGGATTTTGGCTGTTTTTCTTAGATTATGTAATTTATTGTGTCTCATTAAACAAATCAGGAAGACTAGTCCTTGAATAACTTAGTGTCTGGGTAATTGCAAACATTGATTTATTTTCAAACACCTCCATGAGGTGAATAGATAGTGTAACTTATCTCATGCTCTAGTGCTGAGACTTTACACTTAAAAGTGTCTACAGAAAGTTTTGGTGCCTAACAGCGCTTTGACTTGCTGTACCTGAGAGAAATCCTTATCTTGAGACAGAGCTGTAATGACCAACCAGTCTCCAGTCACAAAAGGTGACAATCTGGTCTGGCCCTTTGCCAGCAAAATACCCACTACTATCCATCTGTGCAAAGATCAGCTGTAGTCTGAATGCACTGTGGACACAGTTTCTCAGAAGACCTGGTTTATCTGTGCGTGAGCAAGTCCATCCCTGGAGAAAGAAGGCCACTAAAATGAGTTGTGGGTTGGACGCATTGTTCTAATTACTTATTTTGCTAAACTACCCCTCTGTTAGCACAGATTTTGAAAAAATAGATCTATTTTGACATAAAACAAAAAACAAAACCCACCAGTTCAGGGACAAGGACATCTCAACATGACACACCATGGTAAAATAATGTCCTTCACTGTTTAAAATATGCATCTTTTTCTAAACCAGAGCACGTCTAGTGTTTTCTGGATACTAGATTTTGTTATAACTTCTGCCACCAGACAGCTGTATTTCAAATAGGTATTTTTTTTCTAGATCACTACTAGCACCTGTTGCATTTTTAGTAACTATGCATAAGCATATGGTCCCAAAGACCAAGTGTCCCTCTAAGAAAGGAGGAAAATGTCCATCTTTTTGATATCCTTCTTGAAAAGTCATCTTAAAACTAAGCAGGGCACATGACCAGAGACTTCATGATAGCTATAGCCACTTTTGAGTATAATGAAATAATTCCTTATCGCTTAAGACTTTTACAATCAGAGTAACTGTAACAGAAACATGGCAGGGAAATGAGCCTCAAAGACAAATGGATTGGAGAGTTTTAACAACCTGTGCTCCCATCAGTCTCTTCCATACAGAGTATATGCAGAGCCTGGAGTCCTCCCAGTGCAGGTGACTAGATAAGCATGCCTTCTCAGATGATGGCTCCAGGAGGGAGTGAAGGTGGTGTTCACTTCTTTTATAGAATTCAAAGGAGATGGCAGTGGCTGTGCCCTTGAAGGTGAGTCTGCTTGGTTGCAAGAACAGAAAAGACATGGAACAAGAAGGAAAGCAAGCAAAGGAGTGTGACTACCTCAGAAGTCAGGCTACTTAGTGGGAAAGGGAATAAATGAGGACAGTTTTTATATCTAGTAACTTCTCAGTGAAAAGATTCCACAGTGAAACTCTGGATGAAGTTTTGCTGTTTTGAAAATGTGCCCAAAGTAGTAATTGAAAATTACCAGCTTGTAACTAAGGATGCAATATTTTCACTGGAACAGGTCATATGCTGAAGTTATACAGTCTCAGGGAACTCTTATTGCTGTCATTCCTGCAGGGCAGAAGTGAGAAAAACCTGGTTCCTTTCGGCTTTTTGGGCTATGGCTTTTAGTTCCAAAGCACTGAATCAGAATATACTTGTTAATTAAAAAGTCTTGATATATATGTTCAATGGTTAATCTTGTAAGACAAAGCATGAAACCTTTCTTGCTAATTCTTAACACATAAAACCATCAGGATGCTGTTGTGGTTTGAGGCTTGTAATGGGGTTGTGACCTTCCAGCACCTGGGAGGACCCCGGGTGGGCGTGAACCATGTATTCCCTCCCCTTCTGACACACACTCTGATAAGAGGCAGGAAGTGGGTGCTAACTTCACTCCTGCCCTGCGGCTCTGAGGTTGAGGTGTGCTTCGCTCCGTTGGACCTTGGAACTATTTCTGAGGGTTTTGTATATTTTTGTTTATTTTTGTATTTCACCTAATCTTTGTATATATTTTTTTTTTCTTACCTCCCTTTTTCGTTTTCTGTTCCTTGTTAAACAATATACTTCATTTTTTTTTTTTTTTCATTTAACTCCCAATCGTTTTTTTTTTTTTCCAAAGTCTCTATCTCTGGGTGGGGGGAAAGGTGAGTACATAGTTCTGTTCCGTGTGGGTCCTGTCCTGAACCCCTTTTTACATGGAACCAGAACATAATTGGCGCCCAACATGGGGAACAAGCAAAAGAGATTTTACATTGAAAAAAATTTGGAAGTTAAGAAAACGCTCTTACTGCAGATAATAGTGTATTTCATTTGCTCTCAGTTCAGTTATAACTTGCTGGTTCGACTAGTGTCTTTCCATGTGCTCTGGATGGTCATGGATACTGGGGGGACTTGGATTAAGTTATTGTCTGTGCGTTTTGGGAGGTATGTTATGAATATGATTAGGATCAATATTTATCAAAATGCCTATTACACGGAACCAGAACAGATGCGATGCATCTGAGGAGGAAGGCAGAGTCTATGCTGAGGGTCTTGCAGTGCTGAGACATGTTCCTGTAGTTGACCATGTTTATTCATCAAATGGGAAAACACTCCCTGTGTCAGAGATATTATCTACATTAGTCATCTGTACACACAGTAAGGGGTTGTACAGTCAAGCCATCAACAGAGGTTATCTCAACTGTGGAACTGGGTGAGAGCTCAGTTCTTTACATTGGGTCTATGAAATGAGTGTTGACTTCCCCTGAATCCAAATTTAATGATAATCTCACCTCTAATAATATGCTGACTGACCTCAGTCTAATTTTGATTTATGTTTTATTTTTCACTTCTGTACATCAGCTCAGTGGTGACAATACAGCTTTCCTTCTTATTTTATTGACTTGCTCATTCATTCCTACTACAATATCAGTGTTCAAGGGTTGTTTCTTTACGATCTAAAGCTGGGCAGGTTTGTGTACTTCCAGACTATCATGGATGAAGATTTTGATGGCTTAAGAAAAAACAGAGAGCAGAGCAAAATGCAAATTTCAGATACGCTAAATATGCAATGTTCTTTCACAGGACTCAGAAACTGTAAAATAAAGTACAAAGAATTGCTGGTAATTTCTGCAGGAAAAATCTGCACAGCAAAATGTCCTGTGCAGAGAACCACCAACTAACTCTGCATGACTCTTGCTCTGCCCAGTGTAATGAGGCTGCCCTCACTCAGCTGACAGACTTGCTCAGCACCGTCCCAGTCCGGAGTCAGTGCTCTTCCAGTAGCTCTGTACAGCCTGTACCATGCTGTGTAGACAAACTCCTGGTGATCCACCTGTCAGTGCTGATGTTGATTTAGGGACAAGGGATCAACTCTTGCACAATAAGCCCAGAGGCTCACTTCTACCTTTGTGGCTAGGACTGACAAACCTGACTGTTACTCATGCTCTGCCTGGAGAAACTGGTCTGATCCTATCTAGGTTAAAATGTCCTTTCTTATCTTTAAATTTGTATTGTTTGCCATGTTTTTAGGTTTGGTCACTCTTGCAGCTGGTAATTTATGCAGTTCAGAGTGGTTTGGGTTTTTTTTTAACCTTTGGTGAACCAAAATTTTCTAAAAAACCCTTCACTTGAGGTTGAATGAAAAATGCTGTCTAACTTAAAACAAGATATTTCTCTTTTGTTTTGGAAACATTTTCCCTTTTAGATATAATTGAACTACAGCCTATAAGAGGATGATTTATCTCTAGGGCCTGGTTTGGTTTTGTGTGCGTTTTTGGTTTTGGTTTTTTTGTTTGTTTGTTTGTTTTTTGTTTGTTTGTTTTTTGTTTTTTTGTAGTTTTTTTTTCCCCCCAGTAAAAATAGTTCACTGAAATAGAACTTTCTGCATTACTGTAATTTTGTAATCTTATAGGCAAGTCATTTTCATCACTTAGTTCCTCTTTATTCCAAACAAAGGTGAAATTCCCCAGTCCAAGAACATAAAGAGCGTTACTTCATTGATAGCTGTAGCATGTATCAGAAGCGTGTCCTATTCTCAATATTCTCAATTGCATTAATTACAGGGGAATATTCAGAGTTAACACTGAAGGACACTAAAGAAGAGCATAATTTTATGGTGACAATGCAGGGTAAGTATATAGCACTCTCTGCCATTGCTCTAATTTCAGAAATCGTTGTCTGGAGCCATTTCTAGTTCTAAATTTCTGAAGTATGACTAGGATTTTAGCTGTCTGACTTCTATTTTACTTTAATGGGAGATCTGTATTTTAAAACAGCATGCAATATTTTGAAAAGTTCTTCATAATGTCCAAAGTAGCTTTATTTTAAATCTGTCCTTGGCAATGGCTAATGTTATTAATAGTCAATTGTTCAAAAATGGATTCAAAAAAAGGTGGGTGGGGGATGTTTTTTGGCATGGTTCTTGGTTGTTAAGAAAGTAATATACCTTCCTTGTCTCTAATTTTATAACGGACATTAACCATTAACTGATCAACAGATGAAATGTCAGGTGTGGAATCAATGCTGATAGAAAAGTATTTCATCTGTTTACATTTACGAAGGATCACTGATAAAACCTTTGATCCCATTAAGGATATAAACTCTTCACATATAGTCAATGACAAGTCTGATGAGATAGCTGAGCTCCACCAGCCTTGCTGTGCTTAGTGAATGTTCAGCTAAAAAGGGATCAAATTGACTCACGAATTTCAAGATTCCTAGGAAATTACTATTGTGAGGTGACCCAGTTTTTTGATTAGTGTCATGAAAAGACAGGTCTCACTGAGAAATAAACGTAATAATGTCAACCATGTGCTTAAATTCTTCTCTCCGTTATACACATTCGCTTTCAAATTGTTTTGTCATTTTAGCATAAACTGTATCACTTGCTTTCATCTGAGAAACACAAGCTTAGCATAGTTCTGTGCAGAAATCAAAGATGAGCATGGAAAAAAGGCCCCTCTTTGCCTATTGAATCATTGATCAGACAAGCATAGCAGATATTTGCATGGATCTGTAGTAGTTAGGTCTCAGTAACTGCCTTAGGTAATTGTTGGAAGGGAAAGAAGAAAAGAAGAGCAAACTTAGATATTTCATCTATCTGTTTTTCCCTGTAATTGCAAACCTTATAGGTTGCCCTCTCACATTCATCCTTCTTCATGCACAGGGGGGTCACCAAGTGGTACTGTTATTGATACTGTTATCACTTTGATATCATCTAGTTTAAACCAGGACCAAGAAATCATGAAATACTCTGCCTTCCCTTGTTAACAAACGAGCATGTTGATGGGGAATTGGCTGGCTGAGCCAGGAGGAGATGGAGAAAGAGAGGGAGAAAGGAAGCAAAGGTTCAGAAATGGCATCAAACCTGAATTGCAATGGGATCTATTTCACACTCTATTATTCTCTCCTCGGAAAGCTATTTGACTGAGTTGAAAAATACACATGCAAATACTATGAACTTCAAAAGATTCAGGAAGTCTTCACAGTGACCAGGCTATGGTCAGTCACTGGCTGTTAGCTGCAAGGATAGTGTTCCCACCTTCCTATGTCACTTAGGGCTCATCAACCCCTTTCAGCTGTTGGGATGCAACCATCCACACCTTCACTTCTTACCCCGTGTCTGTGACATTTTTTTTATCATCTCTTCCAATGTTTTCAGCTCTTCCAGCTCTATTTTCTCTGTTCTTGCTTCCCCTGTACAGGTGCAGAAAACTTTCTGCATTGCAGAGGCCCACAGCACAACAAAAACTATGTAAGGAAACTGTATCTACAATGAGAACATCAGTATTTTTTCCTCCTCACTGAACATCCTGTGTCCCCTCCTCAGGACTTACAACAGCCTATGGAGAAGAGCTGGTGAGTATGGCCAGACAAAGCAAAGGAGATTTGCTTTAGGAAGACGTAGGTGGGAAAGTGATCCTTGGCTTATGGTCTTAGCTTTACTGCAAAAACAGAAGCAACACAATTTTGTATTTTTCTGTTAAGAAGACTTAAAATTCAGAAGAGCTGAAAAAAAGGGGAAGAAAATCTCTCTAGATTTGGTAAGTGAAAACAAACGGAGGGAATATAGTACTGTACAATCACAGCTCTTCCTCAGTGTGGCAGCAACATCTGTTAAAAAATGCAGGACACTTAAAACTGTCAAGGAACTCTGAAAACCTGGTTGGGCTGCAAAACGTGACTATATCAGAGAGATGATGGCTTCAGTCTGTTGGCATGAAGTTTGCTATTAAGTGTTGGAGTACCAGTGCCTGTGGACTCTGGTTTCTTTCCTTTCTCCCTTTCCTCTGATTTTTCTCCAGGGCCTGCCCATTATGTCAAAAACTAATGCTTGGTCCTCTGAGGCACGTGCTAGCTTTGGCTGCTGTAAGCCACCTGGTGATGGGCTTTGGTAGAAAAAACAGTTGCCACTGGAGTTGAACACAAGGTGAGATGAAACAAAAAATATGGCATTGTTCTTTTTAAACTGCAAATTCAAGTCAAGGGTGTGAACAGCATAGCCTTCAAATACTAAATGTGCAGACAAACCTTTTGGATGCACTGAGAGCGCTATTTTGGAAGACACTAACTGCAAGCCACATGAGTTAGATGTAATGATTGTGTAGATGTAGGTTGCGTCAGCTACATGTCTTTTCAAAACCAAAGCAGATCATTTAATGAAGAGTGCTATTATCTTTCCACTGCATAGTTTAGTTTTGCTTTCTGAGGGTGTCCCAGTGTCTCAGCTCAAAGGAGAGTACGTCAGGGAGAATTTTCAGGTTTTCCTATGGCGTGTGCTTTTGCTGGAGATTTTCTTTTTCTCTTACAGAAATTAAGAAGCTCATTTATGGCGTAATTTGGGTGGCTGAAGTCAAGGTGGGAGGGGAGGAACTCTAAAGGAAATTACACCTTCTTTCTAATAACCATTAGCCAAGCAGGCTCAGCTACCGCTAGTACACAGAATATCAACTGGTTAAACTGCTTACATTTCTCTCTTAACAGTAGAATAGCCAAGTAGAAATCATTCCCCAGATGTTATGAGTGCTCTGAAATCTGTTTGAAACTATCTAAATACTTTACACTTCTTACAAATTCATATCTTGATCCCTGAAGAGGATCCAGTGCGCTCACCATGGACTAATAAACATTTAGAAAAGTTAAATTACTCAGAGATATTTAAGTATCATACAAATATGTGTAAAGTGTAGACACTCCCCTGCATAAAACCCAACCTACAAAAGTCTTTGTCTATTTGATTGCATCTTGGTTCACACACTTAATAAAGGGGATTAATTTTTTTAACCTCTTCATTTCCAAACAGAACTTTAGATTCTATTGTAACAGAGTAGAGGAAGAAAAATCTTAAGCGGCATTTAGTCACCTGCAGAGTGAGAGAGATTGAAAAGGAAAATGGATTTACTGCCTTCTAGATCAGTTTGTAGGCAATTTGTGTTTGAATTCCTCTTAAATCGATTTCTGCGTGGGATTAGCAGCCTGAAATGATGCAAAATGGTAACAGAAACCAACCTCCTTTTGCAGCGTGCTGAAATCCTCTCCCTGAGTCCTTGTTATTCTTTAAGTAATCTGTTTTCCCTTCATTTATTCTTTCATATTGCGCTCAGCTGTCTGACGAGTGAAACATGAAGAGGAAGCAGGAAGGAGCAGGATTTTTTTCTTTACTGCCAGTGTTCTTCATACGTTTGTGAAGAAGCAGACCCACATCGTAAACCCAACCAAAAGCCACAGAGGTACCTCTCTAAAAAACGTAATGGACTGTACTGAAAGCCTAACTTTGACTGATGTGAGGTTTGGGACTTTATCCAGGTAAGAATTCATGCAGCAATGAGCACAGATAAGGCAGATGACCCAGAGTAGGGCCAAACTGTTTACCAGCAGATGTGTTTTTGAAAATCTTCCTTAACTGGTCATGGCAGCGGAAAATACCCTGCTGTTAAACGCATCTGCAATCCACTGTGCTCCCAATCCACCTACAAAAATTCTGACCTTTAAAGAAATGATGGAGAAGCTGGTGATTTTTTCCGTGGCATTGACGCTCAGTCTATTTTAGGCTCCAAGGCAATTGCAGCCCTTTTTGCTCCCTATTTCACATCACTTTTAAGTCTTGTTCTGGCCACTATGAACCCTTCAGCACTTCTCCCTGTGCAATCACTCGAGTCAAGATCTGTGATTTGTGATTTGCAGATGACATGTACATTTCTTGGCTGATGGCTGTTAAAGCAGTTTGCAAACCTAAGGCAATAAACTGCAGGGATGCAGTTAGAACTCTCGATTGCCACACTAAATTGCCATTCTCATGCAAATTAATAACAAGTTTCTTGTTATTAAGGTTGAAAATGAACTGTGTACATTTCCAATGTTGTGAATTTCTGCAATAGTATTTTACTGAAATAATTCTCTTGATTTCCATTATATACCCACTGTAGATAGGAATATTGTATTTAACTAGTCTGTGTATCAAAAACAGTGAGGCAACTTGCTGTACAGGAAAAAGAAAAAAAATTGATAATTTCTGCATTCACTAAATGTAAGTCCTTTAATCCCTTCACTATGAAATACTATTACTGAGCTGTAGAACACACTAACAGTTTCTAAAGTGTTAACATAATTATTTATACATTTCTGACCATCATTCAATTAAATATTTATAAAATTAATACTGGGAAGTATGTACCTTTTAGAAAACTCTGTTTCTATGTAATTTTCTTAAAATATTCACTTCTGTACCTCTTAAAAGATACCTAAAAAGAAAACCTACTGGATTTACAGTGTGACACTGTAAATATACAAACAAAATGTAATCTTAAACAGAAAATAATATGATATGCCATCAGAAGGGTGACTATGGTTCATTGTTCAGAGAGCAGGAAACAGAAGATGATATTTTGAAATAGTCTTAGCTTGCAAAAAAACAAATGTATCGAAGTGTTTCAGTCCTAATGTGCAGCCTAAAGTCTACATACTGCATAAATTCCTAATCCTGTCAAAATGCGAGTCTGAAGATTAGCAGAATGTATAATAAATGTGTCTTTGTCATTACACATCAAAATAGTATTACTAAATCAAGTGTGGCCCTTAATAAATGTAAAAAAAGCCCAACTTAAGCAGTTTTGCACTTGATAATTCTACAGCTCTGAGGAGAAAAAAGCAACATTGACTAAAACAGATTCCTCATGTCTCTGAAATAAATCAATTTGTACACACACACACACACGCAAGCCATTGGCATAGATTTCTTTAGCAAATTACTTAATATTTATTGAGATTTCATGTACATTTAATTATTAATGTTGGCAGTGTTACAGTATTTCTATGAGGTTGCTATTACTGACCCTGTACCTGTTGGTTTTTTTCCCCTTCATATTATTTCCTCTACAACTACAAAAGCATGAAACTTACCAATTATTTTGTGTGACAGAGTCAAAAAGACTTATAGTTTCGTTGTCTGTCACTACTTCTCTTATTTGTATTTCAGGGTTTGACTGACTGTCGTTCTACAAAATATTGTTTAGTTTAATCCTTTTATAGTTGGTGTATCTGGTATATTCATGATGAACATATACAGAACTACCATTTCTTAATGTATTAAAATGTGTCTTGTAGAAATTTTTAATGAAGGCAGAAGAAAATCTAAACCACATATACAGTTCTTTGTTCAGCAATGGCTATAACCCAGATACAGTAGTGCTACTCTTATAAGGTGTGTTTTTTTGGATTGTTGAGGTAGACTATTACAGGCACTTTCTGATCCAAAGGATCTTTTATTTATATTAATCCTTTTTGCTTAACGAGATAGAATAACTAGAATAATAGAGAAAGTTCAAATTACAAGCCTAATCTGTTGTGTATATATATCAAAAATATGAAGGATGTTAGGAGTAACATATGAATGCACAGCTTTTACTTATTTGTGGCACTTTTTCATGCTTTAAATGGAAACTAAGTCAATAATCAGCTTATTGGTGGAAAAATAGTTTTCAGACACTCTTTTTCCTCCCACACCTTTTGAGTAAACCAGCCAATCAGAGCACTCAGAATGACTCAAGTCAGTAGAAAACTGTAACATACAGCACTATTGAACTCTGTACGAGAACTCTCACTGACTTCAATAGAGGCAAATTTCTCCCCAACATTTTCAAAGGTGCCTAGAGGGTGTGCGTCACCAACTTAAGGAATTTTAAGGAGGTACTTCACACTGCTTGAATATCAAAACTATAAGACATGTCTTATCCAGATTCTAGGATGTAAAAATAGCTGATATAACAAGCATTAAAATAGGGCAGCTCCTGTTCCTTAGCGATGAAAATAGCTCTGATCCACCTTTTGTGATCGGCTGGCACATTGTACCAGTTTTGCATGTTCTTAAGTGTACTGATCCAGACTCTGAAGGCCTTACATGCACAGCAACCCTCCAGTCATTGAGGACAGCGGGTGCTCTGCTAGAGTCAAGCCCTCAGGACTAGGCATGGAATTTCCTCTTAGGCTCATTCTGTCTTTCACTTGAAGAACTAAAAATGACGGAAAGAACTGTATCATTTATAGCAGGAAGTGAAATGTCCTGGTAATCCAACTCTGACTAAATCCTGAGCATCTCTAGCAGAGAGTATCTTGGACAGGGACTATTGACACGTTTATTAAGCAGAACTGTATCTAGATCTGGCACATATAGGCACTGGGAGAGTAAGTAATGAAGACTGTGTTCAAAAGCACAGCACTATGACCTCTGTCATTATTTTTTCATTATAAATTCACTAGGAGACTCTCAGAAGTCAGATCTCTCCCTCTGTGCATTCCAAGGTGCTTCTACCTAATGCTGGCTGTTTAGGGAAGGAACACATCTGCCTCCCATCGCCTGTCTGGGAACAGAGGCACTGCCCAGCCCAACACCCTCCCTCACACACGCCTCTTCAAAGATCCCCAGACCCTCCATACACAGAGGAGCACTGCTCCAGCAACTGAGTGGGCAGAAGGAGGTGGATTCCTAACTTACAGAGATCCATTTTTTGATCCTTCTTCCACTTCATAGCTGTACTGGAGAGGCAGTGGGTACTGTACCGTTCCAGGTCTTGGAAGCAAAGCAGTGTAAATGGTCTTGTACAGGACAGAGGGGAGGCAAAGAGGAAGGTGTAGGACTGGAGTGGTAGGTAGCACAGTACTACTCCATAATTTCTTATCCCAGGAATTCCTTGTCTTTCAAGATGTAGTATGGCTGGGGGAGTTCTGTGGTGCTCAAGAAAAGGTGTGCAGCAAGGAAAGAAACCCACGTGCATATCCACCTGTATTTTGGGTCAGCTTCAGGCAGTTCTTTATTTTTGTACCTCCAGTGAACAAGCTGTCAGGGTGCTTAAATGACCTTATGAGAGAGATCTAGACCTTAAGGCAAATATATCACCTACCCTTGATCAGGGGAATAGGCAGGAGTATCCCCAGCCCACCACTTTCTGTTCCTTTAAGGAAGCCAACCACTTTGGAAAAGAGTGCAATGGTATGCAGAGGTTTGTGCTAAATCAGAGCAGCCAGTTTTTTTCCTATACAGTTTGTTCAGAAAATGGCAGCCAAATCAAAATCTTCCATAGGAAAGGAAGAATGTGGATAAAGTTTTCAGATTGGGTAAGGGTAATGATAAGACATTTTGTTCCAGAATTCTTGAAGCTAAAAATTCCAGTGTAGGGA
>NW_008628487.1:11991-32832 GCF_000691845.1 Merops nubicus
TTTGGTTTTATATTTTAAAATATGGGCATTTTGTTATTAACTTCAAAAAAACTGCAAACAAAAGACAATACTAGAACCATCTTGGAACAAACTGTTCTAGTTAATCCCAACAGAACATTTCTTGGTCTGGATAAATCTCCATGTCCATTCCTTCAGTACTTTGGGTCTGTCCAGAACAGAAACCAATCTCTAAATAACATCATTCAAGATAATAATCTCTAAATAACATCATTCCTCACATGCAACAAAAAGTAGGATCAATGCCAGTCACCCTATACTTCCCAGCATAGCATTCAGGGCTTTAACATAAGAATACTTGTAAATAATACAAAAAGAAAATAGTTAAATCATTAAAAGGTGATAAATACTTGGTTTTTCTACAGTCTGAGTGTTTTCATTAATGACCACTGAAACCGACAAAAATATCGTGTCTTCAGGTAAGTTTTGGATATGACACTGTATATACACTTTTGTTACAGGAAATGCTGCCATGTCACTAGTACCTTTGATGAACAGAGTAGAATAAGCAACAGATTCACTGGGAAAATATTTCCTATACATTAGATAATGCATGATTTAAGTTTGTTGGTGAGTTACATGCACTGGGTTTTGCATTAAATCTATCACTGATTACATGTTTATCCTGGGAATAAGAGAACATCATTTAATAGCGCTCTTAATATTCCCTTTCAGGTTGTATAGTAGGTAAACATGCTATTTTTTGTTAAAAGTTCTACTAGTGTATCTTTAAGCCTGTGGTACTCATTACAATATTCATTAAATGAGGAAATTAATAACAATAGGAGAAAGCATGATGAATGAAGAAGGAACTGTAGCACTGAAGAATGATCTGGGGAATAGCTCTGATATGGTGATTGTTTTCTTCCAGCATGCTCTTTAGTGTTCCCTTTTACCCCAGAAAAGCTTTCAGATCACAGCTGCCTCTATATTGATGCGTATGGGGACCAGGACAAATTCTAGCTGTGAATGTTCGATCAATCTTTATATAGGTAAAATTGCCACTCTCCAGCTGATTTATGTAATGATTTTAGTTTGTGCCAGGAAAGCCATAACAGAAATCCACTCTTGTGCAATTAATTGTTTAAATCAAATACACATCCTTGCTGCACAGGATACTTATGCCTAAATTTTGTGGGAGGTAGGACTATGCTTCTTGAATAAATGATGCAGAAACTGGTTGAAGCTTACTTTCTGTTATCTGGGGGCTGTAGCTGCTTCTTGCCTCCTTCAAATTTAGACTTTTTAATCTCCTGTAGTGTGGGAAATTATGTTCAAAATCTCTGTGAATCCTCCATCCCTAGTAAGTTATGCAAGTAGTGACAAGTATACACCATAAGGTCTTGAGATTATATCTGTAATGTGTGGCTACAGACTGTTGATCAAGAGAGCCTGAAAGAAAAACATTATTTTCAGGTGTGAAAACCCGTCACCTTTATCAAATAATTTCTCTTGCATCTCTCCCAAGGCATTGTAGCCTATTTAAACTTGGGAGGTTAAGTTTATAGCATTCATTATGACTGAAAATTTAGTTCATACAATCACAATGTTCTCTTTATTAAGTGTTACTGTTAAACAATATTAAAATAAGCAAGATGTCGCTGGCCTTTTTGAAGGTCCCCGGGATATTTATTTCTTTGCCTTGTCTCTTAATTGTGTCTGCTTTTTAAGACTCTGATATGCAAGCTAATGTTGCTGCTATATGCCTTATTTGCCACATATTATCTGATTTATCTGTGTATATCTTACAATTTATTTTTCTGTCTGGTGCAAATAATTGAAATGCTTAGGGGTAATGTAAATGTCTTTTGACAGAGCTATGGCTTGAATCTTTGGTTAGTAGGTTTTCTTGAACCTCAAAACAAATCAGAAATAAATTCTGGCAGATAGCCTGGCAGTTTTACTGTACCTAACAAAAAATATGTCCTGTAAAACTCTTCACCCATGTCATTATATGAATTATTAGGTAGAATAACAATAAATTTCAGAAACTCTAGCATGAGGTATTCCTGTATCAAGATACCCATACTAAGAATGGCAGCCTCCAGCCACTAGTCCTTCCTTTTAATTTTTTTTCATTGTATTTAGTACCTTCATCCCCAGTTCATCACTACACCCTGACAAATACTTAGTCTCCACCCTTTAGAATAACTGTTCTTTTGTTAATAATTTGCATTATCTACTGTCATAGCATGTAAAATGTTGGGCACGGTAATGATCCAACCATGCTTGCTGCTAGAAGAAGGTTAGGAGTCCTAGTGGGGCCCTTCAGTTAAACTTTGTGGAGACTCCTCATGTAATCCCAAGTACAGGACTCTCCTTGCATATAGTGTATGTGTGCAATATGGGAAGACTTTCCTACTGCCCATGGCCATAAAGTGGGCAGCACTTCAGAAACTTCAAAAGGTGCCAGGATTTTTACTGGAAGAAGGCATGTTCCTGCTGCATCCATGCAATCTTGCAGACCAGCAGGGCTGGCACATACCAGAAGAAGTGGCAGATGGCAGAAGAAATTCCGCTCTGCATCCCTCCAAAATGGGTAATGCTAAACATTTGTTCAGAAATGTTTTGCCATCTTCTTGCTAGGGGATGGGTGGGCTCCAAATCGCTTTTCACTGTGGTCTTCACCTACTAGGTCAAATACAGTTCTGGATCATACAAACAATTGCTACTGGTGCAAGGTCATTTACTTGGACTGAGAAATCTTCAGAAAGCACCATTCATTGTGCAGATTTTGTTCTTCCATTTAACCAGCCAAGAAATAAGCTGGGCAGGAGCTGGGCAGCAATTCAAGCAGGCACCATGACTCCAGTTTTGGGTGATAGTTTCAGCGTTTAAGAAGATAGTTTGTTAATGCTCTCTGCATGCAGATCCTTTTCAAGGCACTGAGATACCAAGGCTTGGTTTTTCAGAGGCCTTGATTTCAGTAAGAACTGCACTTTTGAAGATCAAGCCACAGACTCTTTACAACAGACTAATCCAAGGGGGAAAAAAAGGCCAAACCTGTAGAACATTGGAGTCAAATCTTTCTATGGAAAAAAATGAAGAGGCTTGTGTTGTTTTCTCCTCTACTCCATTGGTCACAAAGCCTGTTCTGGATAGGGAGATGGAGATATTGCTGACTCATCTTTTAAATAGAAGTGGGAGATGGGTTAGAAACCTGAGCATTGTAATAAGGCTGCTTTCTTTTTAATGAATGCCAAGTGCTTATGGGAGAAGCAGACAGTCAGCAACATCAAAACTTGACGTGATTCTCCTGACTGACACTCTGATGCACTGGTGATACCATATCTCTGCTCCTGGGACCCAGTGCAATTATCTGGGGAAAACAGAATAATTTCCAAACTGTTGACTTGCAACAGGGCTAGGTCAATGTGGCCTGATGGTTTTCAGCAAAAGTCTGGCAGTAATCCTTAAAAAACTGGCCAATAGCAATGCTGTTTGTTGCTACTTGAGAGCAAGAAGGGTATGGGGCACCAGTCACTGTGAAAGAAATGGCTGTAGGTAATGTGAAAATGAGTGGAAGTAGGCTCTTCTATGCATGCAGGACTTCTCTGCTGAGAGATGACAGCTATGGCAAAACCATTTACTGCCATCAAGAGGCAGCTATGAGAGCAGAATGTGAAATACGCTGTTCCTTATCCAGGAAACATACAGTGTTTCCCAATGACCGATTTATTATTTCCACCCTGACCAGCAATACAGAAGGATGCATCAGGGATCTGCCTTTCTCCACTCTGAATAACTTAAGTCAGGCTGCAACATGTGCAATAATTGAGCTGATCAGAATTTACAGCTCTAGGTGGAGTTTCTTCTTTCTGTTGGGTTTGTGAGCCATGACAGTAAGAGTTACCACATGAGTATGATGCAAAATGTACATGCTCATTCCTTTCTCATTTTTCATTTTCCTACTGTTTTATGACTCAATTAGCTCTGGCATGGTCCAGCTCTCTTAGGCAAGAGTCTCTATAATTATTAGGTATCATCTTTAAAAATTAGAGCAACAGACAGATCATGTGAGCCATACTCTTTCATTTTTTACTCTGATCTTCACATAGTAAGTCCCGCATGACTTTCAGAGAGGCCTGTCTTGTTTAATGTGGACTTTGTTGGGCTGTAATTTATTTTACTTAATTATTTATGGCTACATTATGTATATTAGCTGCACTTGTCTAAATAACAAGGGTTGCAATGGAAGACTGCCTGTTCAGCTGATTAATTCCTGTTACTTTCTGCATTTCTTAAGATGATTATGTGATGAGTTTAGATTGCAGTTTATTGTTCCTGGGCTTGTGTCTAGCAGGAACACTCTGGAATGACAATAATAGGCACAGGCAGAATTTAAACAAATAGACACATAATATTTTGCACTTGAGGATGACTTCAGAAGGATAGGGAAATGTTCCAGAAGTGAATGAATGAAAGATCACTGCAAGCTAATTTTTTAGCAAAAAATGCTCTTGATTTAAGAGCTCTTTTTATTCCATACTGTCACAATTTTGAGATTCTTGCCATTTTTTAATTCTATTTTTCATTAATGAAAGTAAGACAACATATAACACAGTAAATGAAAGCTTGTCCAAAAAAGAGAATTAAATAGAGGGGTTAGTTTCTTGTCCGACACGTTCTTTTGTCTGCCTCTTACTGCTTGCCAGCAGCTTGTGGCCATGGCAGGCCACTAGCAGACCAAGTGCAGGTTAACCATTTTAGTATTTATCGATAGGGAAAACACCATAAGCACATTTTAATGTGGGTTCCTTGGACATAAGAGCATCAATGGCTCTATAAAATGTAAATACATTCTTAATTAACTCAAGTGCCCCTCCTGCCCGAGTGGCTCTTTTATGTGAAACACATCTCGCTGGTAATGAGCACAAATATTCCTAATGGACTGTGAAGGGTTTGTTGTGTAATTTTTTTTTTTTGCCTGGGTAACACACTGGCAATGTGTAGGGTTCACTTTGTGTTCAGTTCAGGAAAGTTCACAGATTTTTCTTCACCAGTAAAGTAGCTTTTCCTAAATGAGGACCACCACAGTCTTATTCTGACTATTCCTGTGTTTTTTGCAGTGTATCTTGGGCTCTCAGTGTCAGTAAGAAAAGACAAAAGCACTTTGGATGTTACAGATTGTTTTTTTCCCAAAGGAAACGCTTTCCCAGAAATTCCTTTCCTTTTCCTGCTCCCCACTTCTGCCTCAGGAATAACCTTCATTCCTGCTCTTCAGCCTCTCTTGGGAGTACCATCTCACGCTTCTCCATGAAGGTCTGGGCTTGTGCATTCAGTTCTTACACTTTAAAGGTGGATTTTACGTCTTGAAAACTTCTAGTAGGAGGAGCCCAAGCTCTGAGATACTAGGGAGGAAATTGCTAGATTTGGAATGAAGCCTGAATGAGAACCATTGTGGGGTTATTACCATGAAAGGAGCTGTAAGGTGTAAGAAATAGAGTTTAAAATTTTTTTTTCAGAGCAATGGGAGACTGCTTAGAGGCTGCAGACTGAAAGATGTATAATTTAACGGGCAGGAAAAAGGGCCACAGTGTCTGTTATTAGAGTTGTAGATGGAGTGAAATTGGAAAAAAAAAAAAAAAACTCTACCCTGCACTACTACACACTGGCTTAGAAAGTGTGTGCTGACATTTCAGAGTTGTGAGTGGTTTTCTTGAAAACCTGCATGAGGGCAGATGTTGAAAAGCTCTGAAACCTGCTGCTTCTTGAGAGGCTGGGAACTAGACTGGCCTCTGTTGCATTGCTTCCTGCAAAAATAGGCCATATAATGTTAAACCTTTTTGCCTTGGACTGAAGAAAACATGGATAAATGTAGGCATGGAATAGGAAGGGTGCATCTGTCTGAGCAGTTATATTGGCTCTGGAAGAGTCTTCGGCTGGAGTAGTGAGGGCAAGCACAGTTAATATATTTATAAGGTGCAGCTTCAGTTCTTTCAGAGGGGTCACATGATAACTGCAGAAGGTAGCAGTTAACTTACCCAGAAGGGTCTTTGTAGCATTCTGTTTGGTTGTAAAATAAGCATACTGCTACTACTGGTAATTGTGGGAAGATATACTTACTAGCTATGAAGCCTGAAAATAGTGAAACCACAAGTAGCATGGAAATGTCTATCTGTAAGTGAAAATTATGCATACTGCTACAAAGAGTTTGAGGGGAGCTGGACGTGTGAAGGTGTTTGAGCCTTGTTCATTGCTGCTGACATACCTTAATGTTCTCTGTACACTATGTGTTTTATCAGAAGGATGTGGCTTCTGATAAAATGGTGCCCCTTGCTCTGTTTTCATTCCTTGCTCAAAAATCAAAGAACTATCTGGAAAGTGAGCAGAGCAATGAGGAGAAATGAGTGAATCACAGAGTGAATTGGTGAAGACTTTCTAAGCAGTTCTTCTGGTGCTTTCTTTCAACCTCAGGAAGAGGAATACCATGGGAGAAACAACTTTATATTAGTCTTATAGTGACTCTTATAAGAGAGAGGATTAGGACTCCTTGTAGACTATGTTACCCTAGTGGGTGACCTTGTCTCCCCTGTTATGGTCTCTTTTACCTGTGGTGGTGATGCTGTCATCTGAAGTTCTGCAGTGCATCTCCTGAGCTGTCTTGGGTGTGAATAGGTCACACTGCTGCAGCCATAGCACTGACTGCAGATAAATGATTGTAACAGTAGAAAAGACCTGGGGAGGGAAAAACAGAGCAAACTGGGGGAGAAAGGCAACTGATTCGGAGAACTTGATGAGTCTTTTGGTGCAGACTGTGCCCAGTGCTGACAAGCATAAAGTGTTTCAGAGAGGAAGTAGGTTTACACTTCCTGCTCCTGTGCTATGAGATATGTATCTCATTTCCTTTCCCCTCTTCTTCCCCTCCCTGCAGATATATAAACTTAGCAGTAGGAAGTTCATCATGCTCCACAAAATTAGCACATCTGTAATTTATATGCCTTTTAACTTCTAGTTACTTTTCGTAACAGAAGAGCTGAGGTTCCCAGCAAATCATTTATGGTACCGGAAAGCTGTGGGAGAAGATTGCTTACTTCTAATTCAGTGTGACCCAAAGAAGTGAGAGAAATAACTTGGAGCTAAGTTGTTTCCTCTGGAGTGTTTTATGCTGGAGCGGCCCACAGCAGTAAGTGCTTAAGTGGCATAAGGGAATAGAGGAAGAGTATATACCAGATATGATATCTTTTCTAATAGCATTTTTAAGAATTAAAGAATATGACTTAGAAAATAGGATAACTGAAGCACAATGAGCTAGAAAAGCAGCTTTCTCATTAGGGGACAGACTAATGAAAGACTAAAGTTATCAGTCATGAGCTTTACTTAGGAATGAATTTTTTTTTCCTCAAACATTTTTTTTGAGATTCACCATGTTCTTTCATGCTTCCCATAAGCTCAGAAAAAAACCATCTTGTCAGGTTTGACATGGATATAAACTACTCTGAGGTTTTTTTTTTTAATTAAAATAGTATAATGTGTAATGCACATCTAGGAAAACCATATGGGACAATTATCTTCCCTTGGATGATGAACCTTAAGAAAGCAAAAAGCAGTTTTTCAAGGCTCTGAAAGTAACATGCAAAATACCTGGAGGAACATTTGTGACATTACACAAATTCATTTTTCTAAACATAGAGAAATTTCTACAACAATTTTGGAAATGTGCATTAGTACACAGAATCACTGTTGTAGGAAAACTTGATCTGTTGGTTTTACTTCCATGGTGGACTCTTTACAGTCTGTATCATTTCCACTCCACTTCACTGATGGTGGAAAAGCTTTTTTCATGGTTTATTTAGCAGAAAGTCATTTTGATTATCAAGATGAGTAATACTTTACAGCTGTTTGCAATTATTGCATCTGTTCTATCAGTGGATTCAAATATTGGAGGCTATATTGACAGAAACGTGAAATGCAATAGAAATGGGTACAAGAGGGGACACACAGACGCACATGCACGCTTCATGGATCTAGTCATGTTAAGAGAAATCAAACAGCATGTTAGTCTCGAATCTGTGCCAGAAATTCAGAGCTGGATTTGACAAACTCGAAAAGCAGCCTTTCCTGTTTGCAGGTGTAGAGGTTTAGTAGTGGTTTTGTCCCAGATAACTTAGTGTAAAAGCTGCACAGTAATTCTGCTCTGCTAAAATACAGTAAAAGTTTTGCCTTTCACTCTGAAGGAGATCAAAACGGGGCCTTACACAGATGGCAAAAAAAACCAACAAAGTATCTGGGAACATCTGGAGGCTCTGCACAGTCTATACGTACAAAACTTTATGCCTGGGAGCTTAAAATAAGGGAAAATGTTTTTTTAATGCTTCAAAAATTATTCTTCCAAATACACAGCTCTCTTCCACGCTTGGTTTATTTCAAAGCTTCAGGTAAGTTCTTGCCTTATACTTTCCCAAGTAAATAACTTTGAAGTTCCATTATTCCACATTAGTGGGAGTTTCACGGGGAGGAGAAGCAAAAGAGATAACAGAGAAGCAGGATGAAATAATACCCCTGTTGAAGTCTACCATAATGGGGTATGTCCCTCAATTAGCTGAAAAGGGGAAATGTTTTTATGTCTGGGTCACACTATACTTATAGGTAAGCTCAGTACTTATTACAGAAATAATAATTTAGTGGCAACGTGGTATTCTCACCTCACAACTTTCTCACAGGCAGCATAGCAATTCTCCTCTGAATTTAATGTTTCTATTTCATTGTATTCCACAGGCTACTTCAGACAAGTAATTTTGGTCCTAAGCTCCTCAGCCTTGTATGTGAACATCTCAGGACAGAATCAGAGCTCCGGATGGAGAATGTGGAGTTTACCACTGGCTGCAGGGTGGATGCTTTGTCTTCAGTGCAGCTGAGGTGTTCCCACAGCAGCACTGGAATCCAGCTCTGGAAACAAGCTCTGCTCACTACCTGAAGCCCTGAAAGGCGTTGCTTTCCTGCAGCTCCTTCTCAGGTCAGCTGTCATCCCACACTGTCTTCCTTTTTTTCCAGATTGCCAGCATGCTCTCTCCTGCCAAATACTACTTGGGTGTATAAATGATGAATGTGTTTCCTTTAGGGACCCTGAGAAACAGGTGTTTTATAAGAGTTTTGGTTCTCCACTAAAATTGGGTTGGAATGGCTCTTCTATGTTATTAAGCACACTTACTGTCTTCATCCTTGGATATGGTAATAAAATTTTGTCTCAGCCTTGCCTTTAGAAAGATTGATGTTGTTTACAATGCTTTCTGTGCTTTGTATTGTATCAGAGTCCTGACATTCATCAGTGAAATTTATGTGATGTATTAGCCTGTCCATTCCCTTAGGTTAGGCAGAAATGAACTGGACAGATTTTGATGTATCTTTATATAGGACACATCTTAATGCCACATTTCTTTTACCCATTACAGACTACTGAAAATAAATACATCATATAGCAAGGATTAACATCAGTCTCTGTACGGGATCTTACTGAAATCTGGGTTTTCTTGTTTATAGGTAGGACTGCTTTTCTAGGATACTCTTCCCATATCTGAAGCAACCTCTACAACCTATAGAGGAATGAGTCTGCACTGTTTACAAAGTGGAAAACTGTATGTGAGTGGTCACTGTAGTTCTGCCAAATACTCTGTGAAATCATTAATTCAGAGGATTTTGTGGCAGCGTCTCATTGCATGCTTATGAATGATGCAGGAAACTTGTTCTTGGCACAGAATGAGGCCCCAAGTTAGCTGAAGAGTTAGACTAACCCACCTTGCTTCCTGCAAACAGGATGGAACTCTGTTGCGTGCCTGCCTTTATTATCTAGCTATAATTGCTTGCGTATTTTGAAAGCTACACAAATGAGAGCAGACAGGAAAAAAATGATGATTCATGGTTATCAGATGAAATAGAAGTATTGTCTGGGAGAATTATACTTAACAGAATTGAGAAGAAAGGACTAAATTATGAGGTTTTATTTAAGATTAGAATGTAATGTGACAAAATGTTCTGAAAATCTGGCTGAAAATAAAAGAGTTTTGCAGACATATATAGAGGGATCACTATAGCTGCAAAATACTGATGCAGGTGCATTCGCAATCACAAACAGCAGCACCTATGCTGTACTGTTAAAGAGTCTTTTCCAGCTCAGCTTGCTGGGCATGTTGTTGCAAGTTTGACAAAGAAAACCTAATTCATTTTTGCCAGTGATGGAGATTTTAACACTTGCTTGAAATAACTGGTAATCCGACACAAGAGAGTTAAAAGATTACTGCACAATATTTCATTTGACTAATAACAAAAGCTGTTTAAAAACTCTGTAAGAGCTATGTTTGAAGTAGAGTGAAGAAACATTGTTTTAATAAATTTTGAAACAACTATAATAATTGTCTTTTCACTCATACCATACTATTTTCTGTTCTCCACAAATACAAACAGGAAAAATGACCAGATAATTCATTTGTCCTCACTAGTACTGTTCACACGCAGGATGGGTGACAGATGGTGAGAATGATCTGCGTATAGCTGAGGAGACCATAACGGATATGATTAGAATTCTCCCGTGGAGGTAAGTCCAAGAATGTGTAGATTGAATCTATGGCAATACTTCCTCTTTCACGACCTTCAATATTTTTTTTTACGTTTACTTCTTTTCCTTCTTTCTTCCTGATTTGTGATAGTAAGTGATGTAACTGCCCTTTACTCATTATCTTGTGTCACGTGCCACATATCACCTTGCTTAGGAGCAAAACTCAGGTAGGAGCACAGTCTGGCACATGTTTTCCTGTGCATCCTCCAGCATTTTAGCTGCCTTTGCAGTGCCAGGGGCAAACAGAAGAGAGGACTCGGAGGTCTCTAGGAGGGTGCCATTGTTTCCTGCTGCAGAGAGGAGATGGGATATTAAAACTCTCTGAGCTCAAGCTGGGCTCATGCTACCTTTAGGGTTCAGTAGGGATGCCAGGGCTGTCCCACCAGAGTGGTATACAGGCAGCCACAGAGCACATCAGAAGGGCTTCTTGCAACATATATGTCCTCCTCAGCTGAGCTAATGGTCTTGGAGGAGCTGCACTTCTTGCCTGTCAAGGCTCAAACTAGATCACAGGCTGACACCAAGATGTTTCACCAGTAAAATTTCTACTGGTGGTACCTACCACCAGTTGTTCCCCAGATGACTGGCAATGCAGGGATTTGCAGATGTGCACTGGCTTGCAGCAGCAGATGAAAAAATTGAGGACAGTTCAGGTGGTAGAGCAAAGGAACAGCACACAGTCTTGCTCTGAGCATGCCAGTTGCACTGTGGAGAATCTCTCAATGTCATAGATTCCTGAGGGAATGTAAATTGATCTAGGAAAGTTAAAATGCAAGGGAACCTAATCTACACTCAACATCCCTCCTTTTTGAATTCGGTGCTGCAGCTGAGGGGTGAGGCTCTGTGTTATGAAGGGGTGAGAAAGAGTCTCACACTTGCCCTCTCTAGACATGTGCATAGAGTGGGAACAGACCTTGTGCAAGACAAAATTCCCCCAACCAGGATTAAGAAGCAGTATCTTGTGTTTCATCTAGATTTTTTCCCTCTGCTTTTTGCTTTGATTTTTATTTTCTTTCCTGCTGTTGCTGTAGGTCTGGATGTCTGTGAAATAATATTCCAGCCAGTCTGGGGAGCTGTAAATGTTGGCTAATTTGTTCATAGGTTGTGCTCTGAGAATAACAAAGTTTTATCAGTGTCAGGCAATGTGATTTTTACCATTCTGGAGAGAGGGAAGTCATATCTATCTGCTCTGCCAGGCAGCTTTTCTGACATCTTAAACAGCTACAGAGGCATGCTTTTTTTACTGGAATTGTGATACTAGGTTATGATTAAAACTTAAACACATCAGGAATCATCAGATTTTATTACATAAATATTAAATAGGATTTTTTTTTTAAAATAACCAAACCAGTCACATCTTAAGTGCTTAAAATGGGACATGTGATTCTAAAGTGCTGAATGTTGATTAAAAAAACAAAGGGGAAAACATTTTTACACTGAAAAGTGGATTATGTGCCCTCTCCAACATTAATTTTCAGTTTTACATACAAGGTAGATTAATATTTATTTATGAATGGGGTCTGCCTGTATCATGCAAGTTCTTTGTGCATTTTTGAGGTAATTTTTGTAGTTCAATATTTTCCATTCTGTCACACATTCATTCTTTTGATTTCTTGGGGTTTTTTTGGTTTTTTTTTTTTTTTTACCAGTACATAAATGAACACTTCTGAGCTGCACACCACAGGGGACATACAATTCCAAAAAGGGCAAAGACAGGTGGAAAAGTGGAGTTTCAACCTTTACAGATAAGAATGTGTGGCCATTTAATAATAATAAAAAAATAATTAAAAAAAAATCAAAAATATTTTCAGAAAATTGAAGTACCAACAATAGCTTATGAGATCTGTGGGGCAGCAGAGAATTATTTTATGACCAAAAGAAGCAATGGCCCAAGAACCTTTGCTGCTGCTTGATAGCTGCGTACAAACAAAGGCTAGTGTAAGGCTTAGGTTTCTTTGACCTGCTTCTTCACAATAAAAGAAATAACTGCTTAATGGTTAAAAACTATGAACTTTAGTAAAACAGAGAAAAAGGTAAAAGGAAGTAAGATGGGAAAAAGAAAGGCTAGAGAGATTAGGAAGGCTAACTGTCTTTTCCACTGGAAAGATATTTGGACCAATAATGATAACATTTCTAATGCCCCACTTTCTCCCCTCCCTTTGCACAGTAAATACATACCTGAAGAAAGACCCCCTAACTTTGCTGGCTATTGCCTTCTTGTTCTGGTGATGGCACTGGGTGAGGGTATATCTTACCTGCTTCCAACAATTAAAATAGCATTGCCTTGAACTGAATTTGTTAGCTCAGAACATGAGAAATAAGAGGTTTTTGTAAGGAGAGGCATCTCTATGAGAAATGCTAGGAAGTTTTGCCCTTGTGTCCAGTTCAACTCCTTTGGATTTCCTGGGAATGTCATCTTCTCAAGAAGATGGTAGAAATGACCTATCCAGAACTCTTTCTTGTCCACCAAACCAGTGACATGTATGTGTTTTTCTCTCCCTTACCATTTCTCATCTCTCAGTAGATTCTTTCCCTTACAGTCTCCTGATAATCTCCTTTCTCTCACTGTGGCTTTTCCAGCAGGATACCTTACAGTTTATCACCCAGAAAATGCAAAAAAAATGCCCTTCTTTCCATAAGTCTTAGCTTGCTCTTTTCCTTTGCCACAATTCACCTGAACTCTCTGTACTAACATAAAATAAAGAAAGACATAACTAGCATTACATACTCAGAGGGAGGCCTGCAAATTCCATAAACTATACAAAGCTGGAAAAAAGATGGGTAACAAAGAAAAGAATTGAAATTAGCTGCTTAAAAGATTGTGAAAGTGTGAAAAGACTTACTTTGGTTGTCCAATATTTATCGTTCATTTAATCAATTAATTTACTTCTCACAGCCAAAACATTGCCATTAAAAAGGCTTACTCAGATGCTTTACCCTGTTCATATTGATTCATTTCCAGTGAAAATATCAATATCTTTGTATAGATCTAGACCTTAAAGTTACTTAATTATTGATTGAGAAACAGTTGCTCAGACTGAGCAGGCAGATTTCTGCTGTGTTCAACAATAATAAGAAACCAAGCTTTTGCATGGATAGACATTGTGTAGAACCATCCTTATTCAGTCTATTACTCGTCAGAGGGGAGGAGAAGTCTACAAAAATGACTTTTCTGTGACCTAGTGTGGTCAACACTTCCCATTTTATTCATCAACTATTGAAAACTAAATTAGAGAACTCTGTACCTGAAATGCTGGGGTTTGAACCCCGAGCCCTGAATTAAGGTTGGCGTATGGGTGATTCCCACAGCCCTTCATACAGAGGTGGTGGGTTTGCCTTATAGCTTCCCCCCCCAGGGTGCGGCCGGCCCTGCAGGGAGAGCCATAAGGGAAATGAGCCCCAGGGGTCCCGCATTGAGTTGACAAAGGCCAGGTGTCTGCTTGGGGATAAAAGCTGGGACCACTTGTAGAGAGTCAGGAGTGTCTGCTCTGTGGAGTGCAAGCTACAGAGCTTCCTGGTTCAGGGCAGATCTCCTGACTCTCCCTGGAGCTGGGCCCCAGTCTGTTTGGACCTTTGAGAACATGGGCCAATCAGATGAGAGTCGCCATGTGGGCACCTTTCTCATGCCTTTAACTTACTGGTTTGGCTGTTTCCCATACCAACTATGGGCAACCTCAGCTCACTGTTTATACCACCTGTTGTGGGCCGAGTCACATCTTTTGTGGGATCATTGGAGGTGGCGTCAATTATGTACCTGCTGATTGATCTATTTGTACCCCCAGCGATCATTCATGGAATGTCCTTTTTGTCTATAATACAGTCTGTGTATTGGATTCTCTTTCTGCTGGTGGTATTGTTTTTGTTGGGCCTGGTCATTGGCAGAACAGTACCTTTTTCAGTAATTGTTTCTTACTGTCACTCTGAAGACAGAATGAACTTTCCTTGTGAAAACTGTAATAGTAAATAATGCGATCAAGACTTGTTGCTTTTCTGGCAGCCTCCAAAGATATCTTTGAAGCATGAAGACTACTACATGTTGAGATGTAACTGATTTAAACATTTGGCGGTTTTGGTGACCTGTGAGGTCTGCTGAAACTTCTGGTGGTGGAATCTTTGTAATCAGGAATCAGAGATGAACAGGGCTGGAGTTTCATCTCACATTCTGTAACTAATTTATTTTTTTGTAAGAAAACTTGGTGTTTTGACGTTACCCAGAGGTGGGCGGGGGGAAATCTAATGATCGTGACTGTAAATAAGAAGTACAAAATGGGACCCTAAGATTTCCTTGGGGTAAGAAGAGACCCTGCAGCAGTGAATGCAAATGAATAGAACCTGAACAAAGCTCTATCAGGATAACTAGATATAACCTAAGCCACCCAGTACCTCTTCAGGACTTCCCAAATCTTAGCCTCATGTACTTCACAGCTATGGGCTACCTAACAGGTTGCAGGCAGTATGTGTGACAGCCAGAGTTGCCTCAAGACTCTTTAGCAAGACCAGCAAACCTGAACGTTATCACTCCAAGAATGAGGGATTGGGGCCAAAGTGAAAGCCCAGCCCTGTATCACATAGGTAGGGGAGGAAGAGAAAGAAGGCACAGTATTTAGGGTTTTTTTTCCCCCAAATAATTTATAAAAGATGACAATTGATAGACCCCAAATGCACAAACATGGTTAATCGCAGTGATGTCACATTTACAAAATACTGTATCTGACTTTAATCAGACTTTACTGTTATGTCTGTCAAGATATCATTTTTCAGTAGTTCTGTAGGTGGGATGGGCCAGTTTGAAAATGCTCAAAGCTCTGGAAGACTTTACTGTATCCAGGACAAACAGCAGTGGAAAGCTGGGCTGGAAGAATGCAGTGATTTGAACTGGATATCAGTTATATTGATGATGACAATGTCAAGGTCAATCTGTTTGTCTTTCAGCATCCTCTGAGTCAGCTGGAGAACCCAGTCACTGGTAAGTTAAGGCCATATCAGCCTTATATGTTTTAGATCCTGCATTCTGAAAAAGAATAAAATGGAGAATAAATGGAAGGCCCTTGATCTCATGTGGAAATAAGAACTGTCCAGTGTACAACTGGGTCAAATGAACTGATGATGTTTCCAGAAGTTAAAAACACCACCAACAGCGTGGCTTTTCCCTGGGTGTTCTTCAGTTTTAGGGGCTGGACAATATAACATTCAGAGATATGACTTTATGAATTTAGTTAAGAAAAACGTAACACAATAATGTTTAAACTAATTTGTTTACCTTGCAGTGTATATAACTACCAAAGATAATAACATATAAAAAATAGAAAAATATGAGAATAGCATAGATTTACTCTGCTTCTGTGTATTTCTGCATCTCTTTATGAAAACAGAACATTTATACTGTTTAACATTCAAACTTTTAAACTACTGCAGAGTTCTGAGGCTCATTGTGTCCACAGGACCTCATTTTGCATGATGTTATTTTTTGCTGTTCAGTTGTTAGGACCGTAATAAAGAATAAATCCCATTATGATAAAGTAAAGGCATCTGTGTAAAACCGGCATGTGATCAGAGTCAGGCCAGGTAACTCTATACTGCAAATTGACCAAGAAGATAATAGATCATCCCTGTTCATATGTAAGGAATGATAATTGGGCTACACTAAGAAAGACTACTTAAAATGTACCCAGTATATACAAGCCTATTTTCAGTACATTTTCAGAGCAAATGCTCCATTTCAAATGACAGAATGAGAAACAGGGATTAAATTTGTGCTTTAATTTGTTTTGGTTTTGTAATGTCGATTTTCTATTGATTTTAATTACATGTAATTGAATTCTGTGTTGCAAATCGCTCTCTCTGTTCTATGTATGTGTGAAGGGCACAAAGCATTCTTTTAGAAAGATCATATTCTTCCCTAACTGTTCTCCATATTCACTTTTACTTGCACGTGCCTCTTTTCCCCATGGAGTTTGTATGCAGAATGGTGTGGTACTCTGGCTAGCCCATGTTAAGCAAAAACATTACAAATACAACCTGTTTATTGGCATCTACATGGGTTTGGGGGAAATGCAAATGTCACTGACAGGGCATACATATGAGTTTCTTTTTAATCATGCTGGGGAGCAACACTCATTTTAATAAAGACTGTGCACTCTATTTTACCCTATGCTATGCATCAAAGAGAAACTCTCCATGAGCATGTAAGAGCATAAGAAGCAATTTGTTTTAGAGCACTATGAGGAAACTGCCTCAGCAAAATCTTCTCAGTCTTGAAAACTTCTTTCTGTTGCTGTTGTCTCTGGAGAGTACATAATTTTTGCATGGAAAGATGAGAAAAACTGATTGGAGTCTTTAAAAGGTGGAACTAACTGCTAGTGTCTGTATTCAATGAACTCAGTTATTCAGAGCTGGGAGGGAGATCCAGAGCACAAAGACAACTTCCTGCACAGACTCATTTATTTTCATAATACTCTAGGAGAAGTAGACTTGAGATGAATGGAAAATTTAAATCAACATATTCTTTTCACCACTGAACAATTAAACACAGATGGCCTGTTTGTGAAAGGAAAATAACTTCTTTATCAAAACGTCAGTGACTCCTTATGTAACATCCATGTACTGTGGTGACTCCTTGGGTTACCTGAAGAATAATTTGATAAGGAAAGTCTATCCAGGGAATAATCTGTTTAATTTACTTATTTTTTCTTGATCTTTATTTTGAAAATTCACAGAAATAAGTTAAATTGAATACGGTTCTTTTACTGTCGGTATGTTGACAACCCTGTGTCTTTATTGGCACTGCTCAAGAGATGGAGCAGCAGTGTCTGTATCAGGACATTCTTTAAACACTGATCCAGAAGTGACAAAGCCCTGCATGAATGGCTATATGCTCCTAAAATCCTGCAGCAAGTTGAGTGTATAAAAAATCACAGGAGTCCAGATACAGATTTCACATATGATGAGAAGGTAGGACTATATTCCATGTATCTGGAAATCAGTGTCAGCTTGGAAGCAGGATATTCTTAGGACCTGATTCCCAGGTAACTTATGCATGGAAAATGTGAGTCTACTGAGCATCTAACTTTTGTGTGACTTAAAATTATTATTTGTCTGTACAGGTACCTTACTTCACACCTGGTAGCATTCTAAGACTGTGTGTAAATTAGGAGTTATGCATCTATACATAAGCCTTTAACACAGTTGCTACTCATTGCTATGACCAAAATGTTTTGGCTAAAGTGATTTTTTTTTTTCACCCCAGATATCTTTTTTATTGTTTTGGATATTTTAAAGCTCATTATTAAATCCTAACAGCTCAGCAACTGAACTGAGTTAAACAGCGCAGCTCTCTGACTTGAGTAGAGAGAGCCTGATTTACACCAACCATAAATCAGTTGTTGCTTTTGAGCTATCATAATTGCTTAAGTGAAACAGCCAAAGTAATTGGTGCAAACTAATACAAATGATGGAAAGAGATTCAGTGTTTGTCAATACCAACTATGCGATAGAAAACCTAATCAATGAATTAGTCTATCAATTAATTAGTCTAGGCAGAAAATGACTCCCTGTACTATTAGTCCGTGAAAAGATCAATATAGTCAAATGTCTAGTTTAATGTTTCTCACATAATTATTATATTAGGAGAAGAATAATAAAAACAATGTTCATATTGTTTCAATTACAATTTGCATGTGATCAAGTAACAAAAAGATACCCAGATGGTCCTGTTAGAAAGATAATAAAGACAAATTTCAGGATTTTAATGCTGTAAAGTTATTTGTCCTCCTGTCTGTTTAAGCTACATCTTCAAGGGACTGATATTCCTACAAAGAAACGTCAGTGTGGTTTAAGGATTCATGTATGCTGAGCCACTATTTTGTCAGTTCTTCTACCTGGGAAATTGTGGTAAGAATATTTGGCTTTTAGGCCAAATCCTTCATTTTGGCAGGGGCTACACTGAGTCACCTCTCTGGGATGACTTTGGCAGTTCACAGCTGTTGTTGTGTCAGCATCAGAAACACACTGGGCAGAGAAGTGAGAACTCAACTTTTCCCTGTTTTAGTTTGCTGTAGTTTTATTATTTCTGCTAAGTGTCGCCTAGTCACCCACACTTTGAATTTTGCATACTTATAATTGTCTTTACAGCAAAAAAAATAGTAAATACATCTTCTGTTATAATCTGGTACAGTCTCCTGTTATGAAGCCCTTTAAGTCTGTCTGTTTGCCTTGTAATATGAACGAGAAGTAGCCATTCTTCCCTTTATGCATACACACATTTAGTGGTTATGAATTTTAAAAGTATGCTTTGCACTGTGTAAAAATAGAGTTTTGAATATCACCTGTATAAAATGCAAGAAGTGAAAATCACATGGAAACTGCAATCACTGGTAATTAGTCAGGCTGGGAGGCTGATGAAAGCAAATTTTGCACAGGCAGGGTGAAAAAATGTCCAGATTACCTGAAAATAAGATTTTGCTGAAAGGAAAAATTTGTTACAGTAATCCTGTGATAATCTGTTGTAATGAATACTAAATATATGGTAAATATCAAAATACGGGTATCTACAGTAACTAATTATTTCTTTGAGATGATCTAGGCTTTGGTGAACATGTAGATTACTTTTAATGTTGGATGTAACCTTTTAGTTTTTTCAGTCTGTTTCCAGACTACAATGCTATCTTTAAAAGCTTAGTCTTTTGCAGAACAATAATGTGCTACTTCATGTTTCATACTGCAGTATCAATTTTTCTATTAAAAATAGATTGAATTTTAAGTTACCAGCGATGATATGTTCAATAAGAGCTAGCTGGATGAAAAATTAATGTCTGCAGTCCTTCAGTTTTGCAGGGATTAACTGAACTAGCCAGAAAAAAAAAAAAAAAAATAAATTAAATATGGCTGCTTTTCTCAGTTTCAGCATATTCTACCTAAAACTTGTACTTTGTACAGGCTTTGATATATCAAAAATAAAATAATGGCTCATTTCAGTGTAGAGAGTAGTTACTTCCTAGCTGTTGCACAGGGAGTCAGAGGAGATAGATGTCCACATCACTTTGTATCCCCCAGAATGTCTAGTTTTGAAGCAGTGGATCCCACCCATATTGCCACTGTGTTAATACTGTGGTTGTGTTACCTCTTTGCAAGTGTTTGGAGCCTGAAGAACAGCCGTGCAGCAGATGACAAATTGGTGATAGAGGGAGTAGGTGTATTTAACCTATTTTTCATATGGACAACTGTTCTGGGACAGAGGAGGTAAACATCACACGAACAATCCTTTCTTTCAAAATTCAATACACAATATTAGTGCCATGTTGCTAAAATACAACCTTGTCTCAAGGACTGACTGAGTCAGAATTAGACAATAAACTTCTCCTGTTTACCTGGCTCAGTTCTCAGGATAAGTGTCCCTAAAAGAGCCCTTTTCAGTCCAAATCCAACAGAGCATTACATGGGTTTCCTGATGGTGAATATTTGCAGGTAGAGAAAAAGACTTTAAAGGTTTTAGGTAGCCTCAATATCCCACAACAGCTGCTGGAAGAATATATTAAGGCTGGAAATTTTGGGGGGCATGAAGGAATGAGAAGGGCAACAAAGCTGGTGAAGGGTATGTGGAACATCTTATGAGGAGTGGCTGCGGGGTCTGCAATTGTTTAGCCTGGAGGAGACTGAGGGGAGACCTCATTGCTCTCTACAACTACCTGAAAAGAGGTTGTAGTGAGGTGAGTGTTGGTCTCTTCTCCCACGTTACTAGCAATAGGACAAGTGGAAATGGACTCAAGTTGCGCCAGGGGAGGTTTCAATTGGATATTAGGAAGAATTTCTTTACTGAAAGATCGGTGAGGCATGGAAGAGGCTGCCCAGGGAGGTGGTGGCATCACCATCCCTAGAGGTGTTCAAAAAGCGTGTAGAAGTGGCACTTGGGAACATGGTTTAATGGTCATGGTAGTGTTGGGTGATGGTTAGACTTGATGATCTTAGAGGTCTTTTCCAACCTTAATGATTCTATGAATCGCTCCTTCAGGAAGACATTTGTACAACGCTGTCTGCAGGACATTTTTAATACAGATGTGCAGATCTAGGGGTCAGTGTCTTACAGTGGTCCTCTGTGAGATACAATTCATCACTGCCAGATCCTCAAGTCACAGTGTCACTAATCCTGATGTGGACTCTCTGGATAAATTTTAACCTGGCTATTAAACCCCCTGATGAGAGCACTACATTTTCTTAACCACCAACACATTCTCACCCAGTGCCCTGGGTTCAGCCAGGATAGGGTTAATTGTCAA
>NW_008628487.1:32842-76933 GCF_000691845.1 Merops nubicus
AGCAGGCTGAGGCTGCAGCTGGGCAGGGCCACAGCCAGGATAAACACCCCAACCAGCCAATCGGATGTTTGATACCCTCCTGACCTCATGCCCTATGTTTCAGGGGTGGGGCTGGCCCCTGGAGCCTGGCCCTTGTTTTCAGCGGCTGGTGTTAGCTGGAGGCAGGAGTAGGGAGAGCTGCTGCGTCTTGGGTAAGGGGCTTGTTATTGCTTGCTTTATATATTATTTCATCGGTACTATTGTTATTATTGTTGTCTCTCCTCTGTTTGTGTTGTTCAATTAAACTGTCCTTATCTCAACCCACAGGCTTTTTGTTTTCCTCCCAATTCTCCTCCCCTAAAACATGGTGGGGTGGAGCAGTGGGGAGTGGCTGCTGGGGTTTAGCACCCAACTGAGGTTAAACCAGCACACAGTTGACACTAGTCTTGAAAAAGATGCTTTTGGAGACACCAACAGGCAAGCCTGAAGATAAGAGGCTATTTTTTAAAAAATATAAATTACCAACCATCAAGTGAAAAAGAAACGCTTTTTCCAGGGTGTGAATCAGAGTAGGGAACTAACCAAATATGCTTTAAAGCCAGCCAGGAAGGGAGTCAATCTGACTGCAATCTCTGGTCACCTCCAGCACATACACACTTCTGTTTGGCTTTCCAGGGGAAAGAGATGCTCCTCTCCTCTTGGTAAAGAGGTACCTTGAGAACTCATGCAGCACGTTAACAAAAATCTGGATTTTTCTGTTATTGGTTTGGGTGGGAGATTTCCACTGCATAAAACAGCAGAGTGCTGCCTCACTGGATCTGAAACATTATGGAAGTGGCTTAAGTAGCAGTGCGAAGGAGTTTAGTTTTTTCAGGCTTCCACATTTAAAGTCAGCCTATGGCAGCTACAGGCGTGGCAGCTGCAGGCAGATAAATTTGACACAAACATCACTATCATTAAACACTGGGGCAGCTACTTACCTGGTTTAGGATAAATCACAAATGACACTGCAATGACACTGCACTGGAATAGGCAAGGATCCCACACTTTGTTCATCAAATATTTCCAATTACTCTTCATCTTAACATAGCACTCATGCCCTGTTTAGGGACAGGGTACCAATCTGTGCTTAGCACTGAGCATAAGACAGTGCCCAAAAGAGTTTACATCTATCTGCCAGTGCATGGAGAGGGCAAGGAAATGCACTCAGCTCTTTTTTTTTTCTCTTAGTAGGCAAAGGAGAGTTCTTTAAGGAGGAAGTTGAAGATCAGTGGGGTAACTTTGCTGCTGCTTGCAGAGAACCTTTCTGCAGCCTGAGCTACCAACTGGGAGAAACCATGAAAGTTCTTGTTTAAAAATACCACAGTGAGTACTAATACCACCGATGAAGTAATTTCCTTGGTATTTATGATATTTTATTGTGGGGAGTGGGGAGGTGGGATGGGGGATGTTGCAAATAAAGCTGGTATGGCTTTTCTCACTAGTGTTGAGTAAATCCCTAAAGGCTGTGGATGCCAATAAGCAACTAAAAGTTCTAGTGCTTTTCAGAGTCATCCCAATGATCCATGACTGGTGGTTCAGTAAAAGGGAAGCTAGAAACATCATGAGAATAGGATCTCTCCACAGAGCTTCCAGTCCCTGGGGAAGCAGCAAGAACTGAGGTGAATAAAAATGGGATATAGTATTCACAGGAGGAGAGAATTCTTTCTGTCATCACAGAAGCTTTGCACAGGGTGTCATTCTTCACTTTGAACCCGCAAAGCATTTGCCTTGGTTCTGTTTTCTATTTCAGATTGAGATGTGTACCAGCTCCTCTTCCCACTGTAGCTCAAACCAGGACACTTGCAAAACAGCCAGCTCTAAACCTTGTCCAGTATGCTGCAGCAAACCAAGCAGTAAGCCTCACTGAGCTGGACCGTATGTACTTCCAGGGCTGTCTTTTTATTTTCCATTTCCATGTTCAGACAGTGTCACAATGTCTTTGGTACAAATGATTTCATTGACTTAATTGTTGATTGTATACCACAGGAGTTTGCAGTAGCCTTGGAGGTAATTTTTAATAACACTGTTTTGCAGAGCCCGGCCAGTGCCTTCAACATTCACAGCTATCTCCATGTGCTTTCAGCTGTACCACAATCCTCTTTGTGCCCTAGACAGTCCCCTAGCCTCCTAAGTGGGAAAAGCTCCACAAAGGAGTGCCTGCACAACCCTGCTGAAGACGGGGATCTTTCAAGTAGGACAGTGGGTACCTTTTGTTGCAAGTGAATGTTTGACACAGATTGATTTATCAACAACTCCATATTTATTAATAAAATTATGTAAAGGCTGATTTTGCAGCACTCACTATAAAAAATTATTTAGCAAAACAGTGGCTTAATTACAGGTTTGAGGATTACATGATTCACACTCACTTTTACTACAAGGTATCACAAGCCAAAGCATGTGTATATGCATTAACACAAAGCAGACAGACACAGAAATACTTGGCCAGTGAAATATGTAGGTGCCCACACTCATAAAAGCAAATGCATAAAATCAAACACCTGCATAGGTAGCGAGGTGGGTAAAAGAGACTAGCCTACAGCATCAGCATTTCTCAACAGGCAGGAGCTGAGTCTCAAGTAGGTGGTCTTGCCAAGGCCTTGTGTTGACTTCTTCAGTAGGTGATCCTGAGAAGGTGCCCCAACTCACAGGAGATGCTGGATGCAGCCCATAGCACTTCAGGAGAGCTCAAAGAGTCTAATTTTGGGTCACTATTTATAGGGTCTAAGATCCTTGATTTTTGTCAGGTACTTTTCCACTTCAGTCTAACCCAAGTGTTGCAATATTCTGGTTTGTGCATGTCCAGAACTTACTGGATCTTGGAGTCCCGGTCTACGTCCTCTGGGCCACACCCAAGTACAAGCATACCAGGTCATAAGAGGGCTGGCTGCTCATCCCCAGAGAACAGGGAGGCAGGTGGTGGGGGTGCATTAATGCTCTGGCACACAGCCTTTCCCAAGCTGTACTTTTCCAGTGGATTGCTGTGTGGCCCAGGGAGGGGAGTTGCACCTGTATCATGTGGCCAGTGAGTTGGGAGGAATTGTACCACCACACCCTTGCATTGCTTTGTGCCACTGGACCTGGTGGTGTTTTCATATACTGTTTTACACCTTTTCATTCCCAGATAAAGCAAGCAGGATCTAACAGCTGCTGCAGAAGCAGTCCTCATGACCTATCTAGGTGGGTGAAGAGGTGAACCCACTTTGTCCAGGGGCCTGCATATTCCAAACCTGATGTCTAATCCAGTAAACCGGCTCCTTGGGTATCCTATTGATGGAGGAAAATATATTGATGGAGGAAAATATATTGATGGAGGTGATTTAATTGCTGTTTTTTTCATATATTTCCTGAATTGAACTCTGTCTAGAACTTGACAGTACTCACTAGGGAGATATGGAAAGGAAATTTCTGTAAGCTGGAGAAGTTTGCTTAAAACTGATATAGAAATAGTCTGGTTAGAACTGTGTTTAGTGACTCATGCAAAAGAGTCTTGAAGAGTCAATTAGACATGCACAAACTAACGAACTGCAAAAAAAGGCTTTCCCTCCATTTAATGCCTCTCCGTAACCATCAATATTCTTAAAAAGTGTAATGATTTCTTATCAGTGCTTGAATGAACCGTAAAACTACCTTTTGAAATATTGACATTTCCACAATTTTGAACACATGAATGTTTTCCCTTCTATATAGAAGCTGACGAGCTATTGTCTTGCAGTATATTTTATTCCTGCAGGAGAATATACTGTATAATGCAAATAAGTTCTTCCTTAGTAACCTGCATTTTACCCCAACAGGTCGTATGAGGCTTTTTTGTTTCACATGCTTTAGCTTTTGAATTAAGTCTTAAGCAAGGCATTCTGTGCATGAGGTGTTTTGTATGAATAAGAGAGATTGAATTTGAAATTCCTAATCTTTGAAATTGAAAGCAGAAACATTTCACAACTGGTTTATGCACACATCTGTAGGGATGCTTTATCACATCACATCTAAGGGATGAGAGTTAATGTCAATGAACTGCAATGATTTATACAGCCAAATGTCTGGCCCCTGTGACACTCAATATCACAAAGAAAACTATCATAAAAATAGAGTAAGCCATAGATAAAAACTGTACTATGTGTGTTACACTGAACTTTCTTATTCTACAGTGGATTATAAGCATGGTTTATTCCAGAACTAATATCTACAGCTAAATATCTGCTGCAGAGGAGTCAGTGGAACAATATTTTCATCAGAAAATACACTTCTGTCATATCTGAAACTGTGCAGAACTCCAGACTGACTTCCCCAAAATCATGTATCAGTCAGACAGAAATGTGGGAGTGGCAGAAACTCATGATTTGTCAGGCAGATTGATATTTATGAAACAGAGTATTTCAGATTTTGCTTTTGAAAATACTCATGTGTTATTTATTTTATATTGTATTGTATTCTAGATGATAATACAATTTTAAAATGTAAAATGTCAAAAGAAAGCATTTGAAGTGATTTGAGGTTTCTTTTTTTTGCCCCCAAAATTTACTTTCATTTTGGAAGAATAGTAGGTTTCTGAAGTCTCCAAGTCCTCTCTGCAGTAGTTTTTTCCCTCTCCAGTCTGCCTTTCCAATGACACCGAGTTGGCTCCCTGTGTGTTTTGGTATAGATTTTTTTTAAGAAAGAAGACATAAATAACAGATCTTGATGGAATAAAAACTCTTAATGATAGAAGAAAAGGAACTGATGGTCTGGGCTAAAAGCTGTCCATCCCTGGTGTCTCATGGTGGGTCTCTGAGCACCAGGACACTAGGAATTTCCTGCTGCATTGTTGTGTTTTCCAGTAGCCTGTGGGCCCCTGGAAGGTGCCACTGCAGCTGTCTGTGGAGCCATCTTGTAAACTGAGTAGCTGAAATGTTTGGATTTAAAGTCCTCTTTTATTTTGTGTCCTAGCATGGACAATGCTGTACCTCACTCCACATTATGTCCCTCAGGGCTACAGTGGAGTTTCTGATGTTGCCGCTTTTGCTGGACTTGCCCTAGTATTAAAAAAAAAACATTTTTTGAGGAAAAAAAACTGCTGCAGACACATATGTGTTTCTTATCTCAGTCTGGACTGAGGAAATCTGCCAGTTATCTAGGATACTCATTTAATTGTAGACATACCTTTATCTCTAGTCTGCCTATAACATGACAGGAAAATGCAAATCCTTCAGTATGCTACAATTTAACAGCAGGACTCGCTGAAACCTTACAATATTTATTAGGTCTTTTATTTATTGTCAGTTGCCTCCTTTTAAATATGGCACGGACACACACTGACACCTACGCTGTATTTTACTTATAACAGTTGGCGTGGATCATTTTCCTAAACTAGAAAAAAGGATTTTAAAAGGTGCCTGTCAGCTGCAAAGCTTTTTATTATCCAGTGTCAGCTGCTGGAAATTATGTACAAACTAAAATCAATGGAACAAAAGTTAATTATCTAGTACAGCTACTGTTATTATGTAGAGGAGCCAGGTCTTATTGATTAATGAGCCAGTGCTATGTTTGCTCACAGGAATATTAATATCTTGTGCACAAGAGAAGTCATTAAAATGAGCAAGGAAGACCTTGACTTTAAACTTAAAGTGCACATTGCTCCAGTTATCTGAATGATTCTGTCAGGTATAGCATCATAGTTATAAATTATTGAAACAAGTAGTTATTGTAAAGATAGTTCACATAGGCTATTTTAAATTAAACAAGTCGATACACTCTTCCCATTATGTTCTGCACTGTTAAAATTAAGAGACTTTAGGTGGGCAGAAAAAGAGTTAGGAGATAAGATAAGACTCTGGTGCGTGAGCTTAGGTGCCTCACCTAAGCCCCCACAGCATGAGAAAACTGAGAGTAGTGCTGTGTCCATGCTGAGCTGATCGAATGTGTGGGTGTAGCAGAAAAATCCAGGATAAATCAAGAGAGGTCTCTCATAAACTGACTACATAGCATTGCGGATGGCCTGGTAATAATTAGCAAGTAGGTATTAAGGCATATTTCAGAATCCAAGTCCAACACATTACATCTTCTAATATTCCCAAAGCCACCAAATTATACATGAAAAGTCTACTGGTTTTGGAAAATGTATGTTATGACGTTATTAACATAAGAACACTTTACTGGAAATAGTTACATCTGCTTTTAGGTCATGCTAAGACCTGAAACTTAAAAAAATCAGCATGGATCTACAAAACTGAGGCCCAGCATTCATTTACAGTAATGCTATGTTACATCACTCAGACAGTAGATGAACATTTAAGTGGGGGTATATTTTATTGCATCTAATTTACATACTATTACTTATCAAGAGCAAGCCAAAAGCTGTCCTAGTATAAAGGAGAATCAGGTGTCATGTAACTTAAAAGGAGAAAATATCAAATGGGAACATAATTTAATTATACCAAAATAAAAGTAGAACTAAGAGAAAAGGATAACACTTTAAATTATTGCAAATATTAAGCAGGGGCATTTTTATACTTGTTTGTTTTGACTACATTGTAGGTAGTACCTGTTCCTGTGAATATTCAGGTATAAGCTTGAATCTACACATTGAATCTCCTTAACTCTAGTGAATTATTCCTCTACTTCATGCTAAACATGTCTTTTGAGGTTTTGCCAGAGAGTATTGACCCTTCCAGAATTAAACCCCATGCTTGGTAACATGGCTCTGTGGGACCAAACCTGTATCATCTTTCCTGCAAGCCTCCACCAACCTCAGTGAACAGTAAACCTCTCTCTTTCATCAACCTAACTGTTTTCCAGGACCAACTGTTACGTTCTTTGGTTTGTTGTGATGGCAGAGTAAGAGGGAAATCTCCAGAAGGGGCTGATCAATTAGAAACTGTCCAGAGGATAACAACAGAAACAGCCAGTGGTCTGGAAAACATAATCTGCTAGGGAAGATTGAGTGGCATAACTTAACCTGGTGAAAGAGAGAGAGGGGGGGTGTAACAGACTTCAACAAATATGAAAAATTTATGGCGAGGAAGGAGGGAATAATCCATACTTTGTGTCCAATTCATATAAATAATGTGTTCTTAAGGGCAGATAGACCAAAGAGTAATCAGTTAAAATTGTAGTAAGGAAGGTGTCAGTTAAGAATAATTAGAGGTGCTGCACAGTGAGGTCGAGGGTTTTCATCCCCTTTTTCCTTTTGTGTTCCATCGTGAAGCTTTTTCCTCATGCCAGTCCTGCAACAGAGGATGTGAATGGGTTGTAGAAGGAATGTAGTCTGTCTAGAGAGTTGCAAGGTGGAGGGAATTTGGCCTCTTCATCCCAGTTCCCTCTCTGTTCCATCAACCTCTTTAGCGGGGCCCGGGGCGATGTACAATACTGCTGCTGCTGTGCTGCGATTCTGGATGTGGCTGACCCAGAGAGCCTTGCAGGATACAAGAATTCAGCAGTGGGACATGCAGGTGAGAACAGGGATTATTCTTTTAACCATTTGGAGTCTAAGCCAAATGTTGACAGAATTTTGGGTAAAGCAGCAAAACTGCTTCCAGACAGAAAGATACCTCTCAGTGCAAGAAAACTCCTAGAAGTGGGGGAAACCTTCCACAGCAAACAGTGGAGAGGTGAGAACAACTGAAAGGTAGAAATTACGGAAATTTTCTATAATGGAGCCTACGTCCAGAGTATTTGTATTCTTACTATTCTGGACAGCACTGGCATGGAGAGAGCTAGCACTTCATCCTGGCTGTAGGGTGTGTGAACACCTGTGTGTGTGTGTACCCAGCACCCAGGAGAACCCTGCTCCTCCTGGGACCCAGGGCACTCTATCCATACAGGCTGGGCTGGCACCCAGTTCACTAAATGAGACAGCAACCTCATGGGGCAAACTTTGCTCTTAATTAGTTTGTCCCACCTTATTGACATCAATTTCTTCCAGCATTTCACTGGCTGTTGATGAGCTGCCATCCAAAGAATTGCGAAACAAGTGTTTCAATGCCAGTCACAATGCCATAAAAAAATGACAGCTTCTCAGAGGACACCTTTAATGTTCTTGAACTGCATTACACATACGATTTTGATAATATGGTGAATAAGTATTTTGGGTTAAATTTAGTCTATTTCTAGCTCTTTTAGTCGTGTGTGGGTTTTTGTTCCCATACTGCTAATTTGCAAGGAGAAAAAGAAATTAAGACAGACCTGATGTTTTCAGTTAAGTGTCTTATATTTTTGCATTTTAAAAACAAAACAAAGCAAAACATTAAATTTGCACTGAACTGTTTTAAGGTTCATAGATTACCTCTGAACCCCAAGGAAATCAAGCTTCCTGTGCCTGCCTGTCATTTACTGGAGTGGTTACTTATCTGTCAATATTTCTTCCTTTTTTTCAAGTCCCAGGCCTACTTGATCTTGTCCATTTGGCACAGCTGGAGGAATAACAAGTTTCTTCCCATCATGCACCATTCTGGGATACATCATGACAGAGAAATCTCAAAGCCCAGGTCAATTATAACAGAAGATGTGTAGCACCTCTGCCCCCACAGTGTCTTCTGGGGATCCACTTGGCAAAATGATGTAAAACTATTTCTGAAGACTTCCCATGATCTGGTGCTACTTCGAACTAAGTCACTGGCAAAATGTAAGGAAACATGCAGATGCCTTCCTCTTTGTTTGTCAGAGAGTCACCTAACACTACGTGTGTGGGGAGAGGGTTGAGGCTGGCAGATTCCTCACTGTACAGTAATTACTTTTTAATTAGAATTCATTGAATACAGATGGATACCTTCCGTACTTTTCTCCCACTGATGATTTTAATATTCCCCTGTCAGGTATTATGAGGCAGTAGCTGACAGTGAGTTACATGAAGTAATCCTGTAGGTGGTAGTGACTTACATAAAGTAACCAACTTAACCATTTGTCTTAGATAAAATATGATCTCCGTCCTCACTTTTTCTGTGGAGTCTGTCACCAGCATGTTGATGTAGTGTTTGTTTACTCTCATTCCTGCAGGAGAAAATATCATAGTTCATGTATCAAATTACTGTAACTGACTGGAGCATTTTTATTTAAAATAATGTACAGTGATATGTTTTCGTGGTGTCGTTGATATATTTTCAGGACTTCTCAATTTTACAGGTATATAATCTGAATATCATTTATCTGAGTGTGTAGTTGTAAAATCTATGGTAATATCTGATCTCATTATAAAAATCAGCACTTATGAATTGAATAGAGTAACTAAATCTGAAACTGACTGGATATTTGTGGTATTTTGATAGAAATAAGAAAGAATTTCAGTTTTTTTTTCTTTTTGCTGCAGGGCGTCTAAACACAATCTGACATGTGATGTATTTTTGAAGTCAAAGTTAATAATTCTCTTTACATAAAAAATAAATACCCCCTATTGAATACATGCTCTAAAATTAGAATTGCATATTTCTGAGTAATATACCTAAGGAAAGTGATTTATTCTAATGCAGTAATGGCATAGATTTACAAAGCTTGAGTGATACAATGTTTCTCGTTATGGTTGTAAAATATTTGTTGCCACTGTGGGATTTTCTAGATCATTATTTTAAAAAAGGAAAAACCCACTTTGACAGATGAACTGGGGCCATTCTGAGCAAATCACAGATACTTCATATAACAAGGCCTCCAAAGAGGGGAGCACAGACTTATTACTATGGCAACCCAGATCAAAACACTATTTTAGTAGAGAGTTTCCAGTTTTACAATGCAATGATGATTGTTTATAGTACCATTGAAACCAGATCCAGCAAAGGTTCAAGAAATGAGCTGACAAGAGGAAAATCATTATAGATAAACTGGGGATACTTGAATGACATATTGTGGAATCTGCTATTATGTGATCAAATGATGAAATTGTTACACAAACATAGATAAATAATGGTAGATGGTACAGTCTGGTGGACCATATTTTGTTAGTTGTGTTGTATTGTGTATCTGGAAGATAATTATTGTTTCAAAGTTGCAAAATACAGAAGTAGATTTAATAACAGAAATGACTTAACTTTGAAAAAAATCCTTTCTATTAATTCTCAAAATTTTTTTTATAAGATTTAAGCTTTATAAATGCTTTCCTTCCCAAATTATTTAGTAACATCTCCATAATAACAAACATAACCTACACCTGGCATTTAGACTGTACCTCTGGTGGCATGCTTTTTATCTGAATATGCCTCAGATGGCACACGGGCAGGATAATACATGCTTAATCCCATAATAACTTTGATATCAGCTAATCAGTGCTTAAAGACTGCTAATCCTATGGCAATGAACGTCTTCAAACCTCTGTCATATCTGCAGTGGGAGGACAAGGGGATTTTTTTTGTGGCAGTAGCCTAGGAGCAGCTCTGGGCTCCCTCCAGCTTGTTTCTGCTTAATACTTGCTGGTCCAGGGAAGTAAGTTGTTTATTAACCTTCTTCCTTGCCTTAGTGGTCCTACTGGCTTCAGTGGAGGAGCCACAGGAGGCTGGGGACACTGCTCTGTTTTCTGCTTAGGATTATTTCTCAACACAACAGCCACACAGGTCTGAGGTTGCTGGTTCTGGCTTCCTGCCAGGTTCATGCCATCCTTCACCTCAAGATCTTGAGCAAATCATGACCATTCCCCTTACCAACCTTCTTGCTAGCCCCACTTCTCCTTAACTTTATCACGTTAATGCTTAAAAACCTGAGCTCACCTGTCCGTGAAACCAGGGCAGTGTGGTTAAAGCCTCTGTTCCCACAACGTGAGCAGAGAACGCTCCTAGTGACTTCTCTAGAGGCTGCAGAAGCAGCCCCTGTGCAAGCAGAGAAGAGACAGAAAAGTTCCCAATCTGAGAAGTGAAGCTGGAAAGAAGAAAGGTGGAGAAATACTGACCCCAGAAAATTTCTTATACCTGGGAAAAAGCCTGAGTGTGCCCCAGGCCCAGGTCTTCCCTCTGCAGGAAGAAGCTTGATTTGAAGTTTCTCTGGGTGAGGCTGCCTCATGGGACAGCTCTGATAATGGTAGGGCCCCAGGACCACCTGGGAGACATGGTCTTCCCTCTCCATCCCTAAAAGAGTTTTCTCTATGGGATCCTGAAGGTGGAAGTGTCTGTGAGCTCAAGGCTGTTTTATTCCCTGAAAGAAATAAGAGATTTACTTACAGAAGCCTTTAAATATTGGACTGAAAGTACAAAGTGGATGAAATGTTTCCAGAAGGGTGATTTACTATGTAGTTTGTATATTATTGTGAGTGGAGGGAATTTGGCTCTTCATGGGAGTTTGAAGCAAAAATTTTGCCTTGCATTTGGTATTTCAGATGATGTAGGGAAAGCATTTTCTGGTGTAGTCATACTTGGACCAGAATACAAAACACATCCTTTAGTAAACTGTGAAGCTTTAACTTGCTCAAATGACACTTACCCAACAAATCATTCTGAACTTGGAAGCATTAGAGAGGTCACATTTTTACACAGCTGATCTGCTGCTGAACGATCTTTTTTTAGGCATTAAGAACACCCAGGCATTTTTCAACACCAAATATAACGACTCCTACGTGAAATACATTTTCCTGAGTTTACTATGACCATTTCAAGGAAAATTAAGCCACCTCATTAACATCTGAGGCAGGAGCACCCTTCAAAAATCCAATCCAGTAGAGCAGTTGATGGTATTTATTGCTCTTCTCTAATGCACTTGTATTTTCTCTGTCATGCAAGGACTATTCAGACATCATCATACAAGTATCAGGAGTGTATTCCTTGTCTTAACTTCTAAGAGATGACACTGGCACATACTTAATCATGGAGCAATTCCAATCTAAAAGACTTCCCAGAATATAGATTGAGTCCCACTTAAGTGTAAGGAAGCAGCATTTTCTACTGATTCCAGTATGTCCATACGTTCTTGCCTTTTTCATCTAACATCACAAACATCTGTCTTCAGCCAAGAACAGCAACAAAGATGTCAACATCTGTTCAGCCAAGTACAGCACTGATGTTAAAGTTCTTCAAGATCACTGATGTCCTACATTATTAATCAAGAGCTTCAGAAATAATTCTTCTGCTGACAGACTGTTTATAAAATGTCTCCTGTCCTCGAAGTATCATCAGTGCCCAGTTGTGTAACATGGAGCACGAACGAAGGCTACTGGGCTGAGGTTCCACTGGTGAGGACCCTGCTAGCCACTTGGAGGTCATAAGGATCTCTCAGAAGTGGACAAGGTACATGCGTATTCCTCATTGCCCCTTGTTTTTGGCATGGTTACATTTATTCTGAAATGTCCTCATTTAACATGAGTTTCCAGGAGTTCATGTAACAATAGTGGCAGGGAATATTTCTTCCCTTTGTTCATCCTTGGTCATCAATATTTGTTTCTGTTTATCCAGCTTACCTGGTTGCCCTGTGTGGTGGTTGTCCTGCATGGCCAGTGGTAGGCAACATCTGAAGACTGGGGTCACCTGTTCCCTCAATGTTATTTCTGCTAGTGTTTCCCACGTCTCTGCTCTACAGACATTATGGGTTACAGTGAAGTTAGGGATACCAGATAGATGTTTTCTGTCTTCCTGTGGGAATTCTTGATAGCCAAGATAACTGAGACAGTAAAGATGCCATATTTCTCCTTAAATAAAATTACATATACACTAACACAGACTCTTCTTCACCATAGGTCTTGGTCAGTCTGACACTTCTGTTCTCTTGGTCTTCAAGCTCTGTGTCAGATCACTGCATGAGGCCTCTGACGGGTGCAGGGTGGTCAAAATGACCTGAGCCTGAATTTTCTAAGTCAGTTTGAAAAATCTGAAAATATGAGGTGAGCTCATAATTTTGATATGAAATAGACAAATTTTCAACAACAACAACAAGAAAAACCCAACACCCCATTGATGATGCTTGCATAAAACCTCTCATAAGCTGGGCAAAGAAGCAATATGAAAATAAGTGCATGAAAGAGAAATAGAGCAACCTCTGGCTCAGAAATTTCTCAGTTCTCCTCTTGGTCATTTTATTCAGCTCTGTCTCTCAGCAACAACTTGTATCAGTCACAATGTCTTTAGCATTTAATCTCCAGCCCACAGAGCAAATAAGGCCTTTGTTTAACAGCAGCTTCCAGATACAAAATAACTCATAAATTTGGAATGCAAACCAGCTCCTAAATTTCAGAGAGCTGCCAAGTGAAAATGCCTCTGTGAGGTGCAACGGTGGCTCTGGGGAAGACTGTCTCCAAGGAAGAGCAGCACAGAGCCAGGCTTGCATGAGTTTCTACTCTCCCTCACTCACATATATGTTAAGAAATAACTGCGTAACTTGACCATCTTCATGCTTATAGGTCAGCACAGGTTTAGTCTTATCCAGCTCTGCTGCCACATGATAAATCCCCTCCATCTATCAGCTTTGTGTAAGTGCTCCATCCAGCTCTCTGTACTGTTGTTATCAACAAACACTAACAAGTTAGAAAGTGGATGACTTACTTCCCCAAGTGACCTGAAGAATTTAGTGCCACAGAAACATGTTTAGTGCTGGATAATCAGCCACCTTTCCCGAGTGAATATTTAATGGCTGTGGCTGCCTTCCATAGTGCACCAACCAGAAGGAGCTGTAATTGTTCCACATTCCATGATTTCCATCCAAATTTTCCACTCAGTGGTGACAAAATCTTATGTGGTTTTCACTAAACTCTCTTCCAGTTTCCCACCGGCTTTATGTATGTGCAGATAATTCAGAATAAAGCCCCTTGTCACAGTAATATGTATTCTAGCGTAGCACAGAGGAACTGTTTTACCATGTAAAAGCCATATTGCCAAGCTGTATTATGCTTTACCTGTCACCATGCCAGGAAACATTTAACAAGGAAGGAAAACAAGGACAGTGTATGTGTTGCCAGCTATTCAATATAGGCCATTTACTATTAAACTGTGGAAAGGTGATGGAGTTTAAATGTACCCTGATTTTCTTCTGTTTCTGGCAGCAAAAAGCTGGAAGGTTTTGCACTGTTGACCTACTGTTCAGTGCTGCTAATTTGGACCTGGTGTATCTCACTAGGTCTTTATGGTTCACTGGTGTTTTCTGAGCCTCAAGGCAGTTTGTTGCTGTGTGTTTGTTATCAAAAGGTTTATACCACCCCAGAAAGTGAAGTTTTGGCCAAGTGACCAGTTTCAGTTTCCATGAGAAAGGGTGGATCAGACTGCCCGAGTCCATTGATTGCCTGGATGAGGGAGGACCAGGTTCAGTCTCGTGCAAAAGCTAGGCACAACTTCTTAGGTACAAGTGTGTTGCCATTGTCATGCCTCCATCACCCTGCTGGCTCAAAACCCTGAGATTCCTACCAGTGCTCCCGATGCAACAAGTGGTGCTTTCGAACAGCACTAACACCAACAAAAATGCTGGAAAATAAAGGTTAGTCTGACTCTTCCCTTTTTGGGGATGCCTGACAGTGTCACCCTTCAGTTCTGCTTCCTGCTGCAGGGCCTGTCTCTGCAGTTCATGTGAAGAACTAGTTTGGTGACAGCCATTGAGCTAAGACTGTAGGACACGTCCTTCTTTTAGGTAAGTGAAAAAAACCAGCAGGCTGCTGAGTATGTAGCCCTGGCATGTGGTAAATACAACTTCGTCTTCCTTTCTAGGAAGTGGAGTGGCTTTGGTGGAAAGGATCAGACATGTCTTCTGTGCAGCCCTGCTCTGGACAGCCCGTGGTCTGCAGAAGGACAGAGGGTCTACCTTTGGGTTCCCACAGGCAGAAGAGGGGACAAACAAGTCCTGCCTTTCAGCAAGAAAATCTGGCATAAAGCACCACCTGATAAGACTTAGAGAGTAACTATGGTTGGTTTTAGTTCATATGACTCAATACCTTTATTGTTTTAGTTGTTTGGTGTCTATATGGTTGCTTTGGGCTTGGAGTATTGGCACGTAATTTTACAGTGTGTTTTCAGAGTAAAAATTCAGATCATGGATGCAGAGTAGTGAAAGAGTAGATTATACAGAGGGCTTCTGCCAGACTTTGTCTTCTGAAGTGTGGAGTTATGTGCACCAATTCAAAATGTCCTGGAGTCTGATTTAAGTACTGTGCTGAAGCCCAGAGAGAAAAATGATTATTGCAAACCCAAGGCTGATGAGTGTATTGCAACAGCCTTGTTATAATGGGATCTGCTGTGATCAGGTACGTTATTCTGTCACTTGAGCACGTGTCAGTATAATACAGTTTGAGTCCAGGACACAAGGGGATAGAGGTGCCCTCCATTTACAGTTGTTTCCATGTAGGGAACTTGAGCTACAGGGAGAAAAACCTGAACTAGGCAAGATATTATACTCTGAGCAAGACCCCATGAGGACCTTACAGTGCTTAAAATATGGGTGAACATTGCAAAGTGTGGCTACACAGCAATTCTGGGCCTCTCCATAGAGGCTTCATGGGGATCAGGGGAGAATAATGCTGCTCTGAACCACATAAGCTGTGAGGGAAAATGGCAAGGCTGATGCTGATGGCTGTAGCATGGCTTTCCCTTCCTCTGCAAGGACACCTCAAGCCACAGATGTGACTGGTCCTTCCTTTCTCTTTAAGTGCTTTGAAAAGACTGTTTCAAAGTGGAAACAAAAGGCACAAATAGATGCAATCAGCAGGTCCATCCCCCCCCAAATGGTGCTGTCTAGCTGGCCCTGGCAGTCATTTTATTGGACCTCTCTAGACTGGCCTGTAAGTCTCCCCACCTGGTGCTCCAGTACTAATTGGTACAATTAGCCTCTCCCTTCATGGGCTAATTGCTAGTGACTGACCATCCTCACCGGCACCAGAAGAAACTTGCACAAGGGGGAGGGCTGTAACCTCAGAGACACCAAGGGGAAAGCGGGGAGCTGGGATGGGCTGGTTTGCTGCTCTCCATTCCTCTCATGTTTGCTCACACGAAACACATAACTGAACAACATTCAACATTTCTCTGGATCATACTAGCAATAAAGTAACAGGACTCTTCAGCACCAGGGAGCCAGCCATAGGATCTGTGGGGACCTTTGTGGCATTTGAACGCTTGGGCTCTAATATGCGCTCCTCTGCTGTCTGCCCAAGGTCTTTGTAAGACACGTTTTGTGCAGACACCTGTCTGGAGAATATGGCTGGAAGTTGCTCAGAGGCTTGCAGTGATAGAAAAGTTAACATCCAGATTGTTTAAAAGGAGTTGGGAACAAAAGCCCTGCTGGCTCTTCAAAAGAATAGTGTGATATCTACACAAAAAATACATGCTCTTGAAACTGCTACATGTTTAATATTAATACAAGTATTTGTTTCTGATGGCTTCAGACGGCAGGTTGTCCTCTGTTGTCCTCAGCCGATAGGGAGCCTTGGTGAGAAGAATCTGATTAGAATGAGAGAATAGATTTATAAAAGAAAATATTGAAACTCTCGTTTCATACTGGGATCTGACAATATTTAATAGTACCTTTGCTTTTTGAAAAATACGTTAATTAGATGAACAAATTACACCACTGCTCATAAATAGCCTTCTCATCACCTGGCACTAATGTAAGCAGGTTGCACATCTGGTAGCTAACTGAGACTGACCACTAGAGCTGCAGTGACCTGTGCAGCTTCCCCAACTTTCAGCAGAGGGCTCGAGGCAGGAAACTGGACTCTTGGGACACAGGCAAGATCTGCACACTGGTGCCAGGGCATCTGTGGGGGTTTTGTCACTGTGTGCTTTGCTTGCATAGAGTTGTTGTTGTTGGGATCTTGTGCGATACAGTGAAGTGCCTCTAAACAGTATTCATTGCATGTGTGGGTGCAAGGCGATGAAAAACGAGCAAATCAGCCAACAGCAGAGCTCAGCTATTTTCTCTCCAGTGTTAAGTAACATTTATGCAATGAAGTGCCAGAGTCCAGATGTAAAGAGAGCTCTATGGCCAGACTCAGGGGGAAAAGAGGAGTAGATAACCATCATCTTCCTAGGGGTAAATCATGTGTTAGCTAGCCTGGCTGAAATCAATGGGTGAGGATTGAGGGCGTGTGCTCAGGGATCAGACTTCCCAAATACACAGATCCAGACGAGGGCTGCAGAGCTTTCGTCTCTGTGTGTGTAGCTCTTGGCATGTTGATGAGTGAAGCCAGCTGAGCAGAAGAACAGAGTCAACTTGGTGGAAGATCAAGTTAAACCCAAGTGGCATCAGAGCCAGTGTTGTGTACTCTAAGAGCTTTGCCTGTATGGAAATGATTTTGTGTTGGTTTGACCTACAGTGTAACACCCTGCCCCACAGCTTAGCCAGGGGAAGGAAGGAGTAGAGAGGGAGTCCCTGACAGTTTGAACTTGTCAACTTGGAGATCAAAACTCTGTAGAGGATGCCACACAGGATGGTAAATAGGTACTCTGTTATTGCGTGGGACTCAGCGTATCACTTGGCAGGCAAATGGAGAGCTGTTCAGGGCGGGAACAGTGGGTTTATTGGTTTAATTTCTCAATAATACTGCTGAATGTAAACTCTTTATATTCAGACAAGAAAAGCTATGGGAATTAGACAGAAAAGAGATTTCTATGAAGTTAATTTCCTTAAAGAAAGAATACCTATGGATGAGGGCAATATGAAAATACTTGCTGTTGTTGAGACCACATATGTGAATGGGCAGAAGCCAAAGCTCTGTCAAGCCTGACACATGGCTGGTGTTTTCCAAGAATTACTGTGTTTTCCTAATGAAATTACGTCTTTGACATGAGGCAGTGTTTATTTCAAGCTGTAAAATGTCTTGCACTATGCCAGCTTCTTCAACTCTCTTCAGGTTTGAGCTCAGTTTTTCCAAGCTGTGTTCATCTTGTAAAGCTATTCATATATCCAGGCACGGGGATGTACATCAAGATATAATTTGTGGATAGACACTGACATTTAGAAAAAAACTGTCAGATCAGGAAAACATCTGCCATGAACAAAGGTTTAAGGAACTATTCTTATCTCATAAAGTAGATGGATGGATGGTGCAGGGCACCTCACTGGCTTTGCTGTGAACTTTACACTGCACGGCTTGCGTGGGGAAGGTTGTGCAGTAAGGGGGGCAGAGGTTGGCACAAACAACCTGGAGCAAGAGGGAGGTAGGTTGGGCCACTGAAGCACTCAGTGCCCTTGAGTAAGTGGCTTGACTTGCTCATTCCTTAGGGTGACCTTGGGCAAGGCTCTTAAATTCCTTTGCCTCAGTCAGCCCAGCTGGCAAATTTGTTTGGGGGCAAAGAAACACCAAAATGACATTGAAAAGCAAGCTGTGCCCCTGCATTGCCCTTTCCAGGGTAAACAAATCATACCCCAGCATACCCCCCAGCCCGTCATCAGGGGCTTTTCAGTGTGTCCTTTGTGGAGCCCTGTGGAAAAGCCTGGATGCAACATGAACTACACAAATGGTACTGATGCCTATTCAGATATAGTGCAATGTTTGTTCATCTCTCAAAACGTGTGTACAGTACTGATCACTGTATTATCTGTGGGCTTTCTGCTAATTAGCAATGCAAATATAGAAAGATTCTTCTTCTCCCCTCCTTTTCCACCAGTAGCCAAAAATGCATTACTTTTTTTCCTCCGTTACCTTTTCTATGATAAAAAGAAAAAAAAAAATGTTAGACATAATAAACCAGTGTATTCAGCATCTAGTGGAAAGATAATATTATAAGTGTGAAAGATGGTTTTCCTGAAAAAGGACAGTTTTATTCATTGGCTAACAGAAAGCATCAGTTTTATAGTTCAGGGTAGAAACAGCCATAATTCTGGTCATATTGTTTCTTCTGGCAGGGAATAAACTCTCTCTCTTTTTTTATACCTAGAGGTGAGTTTTTACTCTTTCTCTTTGAATTACACTGGTGGTCATCAGAGTGGTGGTGGAACAAGAGTGTGATGTTGCTGGAATACTTCAGATGTAGTTGCTCAAAGCACTGCCACTATAATTCAAAGTGAAGAGAGTAAAACTTACAGCAGGCGCTCCAAAATGGAGGACATCGAGGTCTTTGTTTACTGTCCTCGTCCTCCTTCCCTTTGGGCAAGAGCCAGCGTCTGACATCTGTGTTGCTAGGTACATGGAGTTACCCAGCCAATTACGCACCGCTGCAAAACACCAGCCGGCTGTGCACGCAGGACGAGCACGCGGGAACGGGGAGGAGAAGACCAGGCAAGAAGAGGTGCCCCTGGTGTCATCTGGGGACACACAGAGTCACTGGCCAGTGCGGGGTGCAAGGACTGCTCCCTGCTAATGATAGCTCTCATCAAGGCCAGCGGACTCACTTAGGAGATAAAGAAGGTTTTCAGGCCCCTGGTAGAGACAAAGAGTTGCACGGCTGTAGTCAGCGGTGCTTCACTGCCAAAAACCTAGCTGGGGTGAAAATCAAAAATGAATTTGTTTCAATGCTTTTTTCACCCCAACCTCATTTTGCACCTTCTGTAAAATATTTAAGCAGATTTTGTCCCCATAAACCTTGACCATGAGTCACAAAACTGTACTATGCCTGTATTCCTAGCAGGTTGTGTACTTATATATGATGGATCTGGGTCAAAATCAGGATATCAAAACCCAGGGTTTTCAAGAAATTTGGACATCTACAAGGCTGTCATTTGCAGGTCCCCTTTGTGTTTGTTTCTAGAAGGGTTTCTGAGGAGATTTGTTGTGACAATTCCCAGAGACATCCTTATTCCAGAAAATTACTCAATCCTTTTTCTTTATCCACCAGATAAAGTGCGAATGTTCTCCCCATGGAGCTGAATGCATGCACCCGGCACAGATATATCCCAACACATAAAAATGGTGACCTGATAGTGCACAGAACTATTTTGAACAGCTGAACACAGAATCTCCTTCTACTACCTTTCTTCAAATGAAACCAGGTCTGACCACTGGCCTAAGACATGCTGTGGGACACCTGAGTGAAGACAGGAAAGGTGTTCCTCTACTTTATGCTTAACACGGCTCAGCCACAGGCGAGTCCATTGCTAACTTAAGAGAACTATCTGTCTAGCCATGTATCAATATAGTGGCCTTTAGCAGCATGTCATTGACAGTGTGCATGCATACACAGAGCTTTCTTCCAGTCAGACATTCCCCTGGTTTTGGTGTTTGTTTGGTGGTTTTTTTGGTTGTATTTTTGTTTGTTTGTTTTTAAAGGCACTTTTTCAGGGAGAAAAGCCCAAACTTTTCTTTAAGGATTACCTGAATCTCTCTGTAATTTATGACGGCCCCTTGACACTAGGAGAAATTGCATCACGCCCACATAAAAAAAAACAACCTGGTGGAAAGAGTGAGATTAGACATAAACTTGCAAGCTCTGCTTATAATATGGAGCAACAATACATGAACATACTGTTCTTCTGCTGCTCCTCTGGAGAAAGAATAAGGGTAAAATGTGTGAGAGCGCCACAGTTAAATTACTCACTATTAGCCCCTACAGTGTGCTTCCAACCTGCATTGATATATATATACAGAGAGAGCAAGAATGTAACAGTTAAATTTTTTTTACTAGTATAATGAGGAAAGAGACCAACAGAAGAAGTTCCCTTGGCTAATTTTCTAGCCAGCAGCCACTGCAATGTTCCCACTAGGAGAGACTGAAGAAGTGAGAGAGTGATATAATAAATAATGACTGGCTCTGTTGGTAAGAAGAAATTATCACTGTGCTTGGGGGATCTAAGTATGTGCTCACCCAAGATATGGGGAGGGGGCTGGGAGTGCTCTGTTGTGTCTTGAGAAGAACATTCAGCAATGTTAGAATTAAAAAGGATTTCAGCCACCGCTTTGTCTGCTAAGCCAAGGACAGGAAAGGCTGGATGGGGTGGTTCTGGATGAGATACATGAAAGGATGTCAAAGGAGTTTCCAATCTAAGCTCGTGGTTTAAATCTGCTCCCTAAAAAGAAGGTGTAAAGCAAAAGTGGGCTCACAGCTGGGCCCAAGGATATGAAGTCACACTGATTTCTCCAGGGAGCCATGGCAGGTCCAGACACAGCTCATGGTAGGTCCTGCCCTTGGTGGGCTGCTCGCCCTGTCACAGAGGGCTGAGCAGGCTCAGGCCATGGAGAATTCACCCCCTGGAGGAGGTGCAAGGAGGGGATGAGGTGTCTATGTTCAGCTTAAGATCTCACCACAACCAGGGTTAAGGCAGCACTGCTGGGGTCTATGAGCTGTCTTTCTGGGAAACAACACCACCCTGGTTCAACTCTGGCTGGAAAATCTCCTCAGGCATAAAAATTAGCTACATATTTTAAAACCTGAAAGGCTTTTTTTTTTCTTTTCTTTAGCATAGATTAAAAGGGAGAACAAATGAAGATAAAGTCACACCAGTACAGCTGAGTGCTATGTGTGTGCGTCTGTGTGGTTCTATTCAAAGCCCTGTCTTGCAACGTGGCACTTGCCCCTGCAGGCAGACATAGTCCTTAGAAACAGAAAGGTGCAGTTCAGAGAAAAGGTCTCTTACAGGAAAGAAAAGTAGTGTTACGACTTAGCCAAACACAAGTTCCTGGGCTGGGTGCAGGGCATCTGGGTAAGACACAGTGGTCTGTGATGCAGGCAAAGTCAGTTCAGATGGTCAAATGGTTCTGCCTCCCCTTAGGTTCTATTAATTAAACTATGTGGAAAAAGTCATAGGAGTTGTGTTTGTTAAAAACTCTTGACCTTCAATGGTGAAAGAGTGAGATCAGCTATTTGTTGTGAGATTTGTGTTATTTTAGCAAAAAAATCTCCTTAGAAAAGCTTGGAGAATTTTGGAGCCATCTAACCTGAATTAGATTCCTGGCTTAGGCTTGAATTGCAGACACTGGTTTAAACTCCATAGCTAAACAAAGCCTCCCTTCACATTTCCAAAAATAGTACGCTGCTTCCTATATTTTGCCACATGTGCTGCTTCATATACAAACATACATAATCTGCTATTTAGTATAATTTAGTTAATCTAAATAAAAGCAACTTTCACATAAAGAGTTGAACATTCTTCTACCTAGACTACATTTCAAGCTTTTTTTTCACAAGAAAAACAGCACCCATTTTTTTTTGTGTGCCAGCATCATGAAAATTTGCATGGTGAGATGCATTTCTCACCACATACTGACTGCAAATTGTATTTGAAATGGAAAGTATCAATTAAATAAGCCTTTCTGAACTGCCTGGTGACAGCTGCCATGCTGCTGAATGTTGATGACACTTGTGATATCAACAGATTTGAGTCCTTGCACTGGAGATTATAAAACACTTTTGAGCCATTTAAATATTGGTTTAACGAGCAGATTAAGATCATACTTTCAATCATTAAAGACAGAAAAGTTTGCTGGTGAGGCCTTTTCTCTGTGAGCACACCCAGTAGCATCTACACTGGTGATGGTTTTGTTCAATGGTTTCAAAACCTCTGCACAAGCTAACGGATGGGCAAGATGAAATTGGTGTGGGAGGCCATGCTGACTGCTCAGGCAAAATAGCCCTGGGAATCCAGGGATGGTCTGTGGGACTGAAGGCTGAGGATCGCCTTGGAGGAGCCCCTCGCTGGTCTAGCCAGACAGCTTGCCCTGGCTGGGGGGACAGGGCTGCTCCCCACCAGCTCAGCCCCAGCGCAACAGGTGTCAGGAGGCAATGCTGGACATATGGAAAATTTGCATGTCTTTTAAAATTAAGCCAGTTTTCTTTACAAAACATCAGTTTGCTTCAACCAATTTTTCTTTTGAAAGAACATGGTGCGTTTGAGTGAAGCTGCCTGTTTTTCCAGCCTGCAGTTCCTGGGCTGAAGCGAAAGGCTGTAGACATGTCCGGGGAGAGAACTGAACTGGGACTCTCAGCATCCCTGCTAGACAATGTGCCTGTGCAGCTGCTCTCTATTATGCTGTAGAGTTTTTGACCTCTGTTTTTTTTGGGTTTTTGCTAAGTTTATTAAAATCTTGTATTTAGTCCAAATGAAAAGATTTTGTTGTGGTGGGTTTTTTTTGTTTGTTTTGGTTTTTGGTGTTTGTTTTTTTGTTTTGTTTTGTTTTGTTTTTTTTTTAATGCTTTAAGATCTTCTGAAAGCAGGTGGGGACATCCTTGTTTCCAGAGAAGCTGCAACCCACGGTGAAGGGGAGGTGTTGTTAGAGTGTATGGTACATGAAAAAATAAGTCATTTAGCAAAACAAAAAATTCCTCCACTAGCAACTGAACCATCACCTGAACAACATCCCTGTTTCTCTAGCACAAATTTTCATTTTCCACATGCTTTTGCCATCCTTGCAGGGAAAATATTCCATGTAGATGTGAGGCACTGTCTGGTGTGCCTGTGCCAACACAGAGAATGTGTGCAAACCAGCTCCTGCAAAGTCTCAGGGAAAACATGACCTGGGTATTGCTTTTATGAATAGGAGATGTACTGCATTTTTAATGTGAGTAGTGTGCCTGATCATGTCTAGTGTACTGTACTTAGGTTAACAATATAAACTAGATGCTGAAAAATACAGCTATTGTAATCTTTTCATTATTTATCCATTTTAATCTCTCTCTATTAGAAGACTATGTATAATTCATTTTTATTTCGCAATGAATAATATAACGAAGATCTCTTTATATTTTTTATTTGAAAATTCTGTTTTAAAGAATTCTGTTGGATAACAGCTATATTTTCCTTTTTTTGATAATAAAAGTGAAAATAATATGCTAAGCTTTTGTACTAGAATGCATATTAAAATGCCTTTAATGCAGTGGTGTGCCTGGCACTCGAGAGACCTGAGAGCTGCTTCCTTCAGCTGTGTACTGAAACCTTGGAGTTGTGTGGCCCAGCACCAAAGGCCTGAATACTCATGCTAATCTTTTTTTGTTTCTGTGTTTTTAAAATCCTGATTTAAGTTTCTTCTCATCTTTGATCCTATCTAGATTGTACCCCATAAAAATGTTGTTGCTGTTATCAAAGCCACTCATTTTGCCAACAGATTTTAAATGATGACTGCGCATCAACATTAATACAGCAACCTGGAATAGGCAAAATCCCAGGTGGGGAGTGGGTGAGTAAGAGATGTTCTGGTCAGAGAAACGTGATCTAGGAACCATGGTTTCTGCAAGCATCTCCCTCAGTAGCCTTAAGCCCCTATCTCAAGCTGTGGAGAGCTTCCCAAAATATCTCATGTTCAGGGGTATACTCCCCAGCAAGAGTGAAAATGTCTGGGTTAGAAAGCCTTCGAAATGAAACCTCCTCTTTGAAGATGCAAACTGCTAAATATCGATAATTCTATCCTGAGCATCTCCTGAAACAAAATCCCAACAAATTTTGTGGAATGACAGATGAAAATAAAAAGGTCTTCTTCCATCAGTTTGTTTCTTAAAGGCAAATGGGTTGAGAGGCAATGCAGAAAGGCAAGGACAGAAAAAATGTCACCCAAGTCTCAGTCCTGAGAGACCTGCTTTTCAAGTGGCCTCCTTCTGTCAGGCCTGCATTAAAATCCTGGCTGCCCTGGAGGAGTCGGGTCCCTGTGCTGCCCACTGCACTGAGCTGCTATCAGTCTGCACTCTCCAGCAGGGCTTGGCTCTGGTTTTAGGGGGCCTATCTCAACTCTCCACAGAAAGTGGCAAGCAGAAAGTCTGCTCCAAATCTTGTCCTTGAGTGTTCCTCTTCTCTTTTAATGGTTGCTATCACTCCCACAGGTTTTTATCCCTCTGAAAAAGCAGAGTAAAAGAAATGGGGTGTTCTACTCCCATGAGATTTACTTAGTGAATTAAAGAATTGGTGCAACCTGTTAAATATGAGCCATGTTGTTCTAGAGACACTATTGCCAATTTAATTTGGTGTACCATAAAGTGAGCTCTTTGCCTTTCCAAATTCTGAGCTTGATTGTGAAAAGCCAGCATTGGTCTATCATAACTGAGGATTAAAATTCTTCAGGAGGTACCAGTTTAACTTGATTGTGGTCTCCCTTATACCCTCCCTCCCTTGCATCTGACAGCAGCATCTACAGTAATGGAGAACAGTTGTATAGTTTAAGCAAAAGCCAAGAGGTTTAGACACCAAGAAAGCAACTCTCCTCACTCCCTGCCTCTTGGAAGGGAAGATGTTGTGCCCATGGATGTAGGGCCCTAGGGTGGTTTTAAATTAGCTGAAGATTCCACTTCTGTGTGAAGTTTGGCTGCAAGAACAGTGTGGTAAAACACATATTACGACTTTCCTACATTATAGTTAATCACTATTTTCTAGAATAAAGTGCCTTCCCCTCCCAGAGAATAATTACTGCTATTTAATTGTATTTATAATTTAGTATACACCTGAAAAATATGCTATAAAATATCAGGGGGGTTCCCTTTAATACTGGTGTTCCATTTACAAACTGTCACATTTATAATGCGTCTTTAATCTTCTGTGGTCTGCTAGAATTTTATATTAAAGTCTGCTTTGTGCTTTAAATATTAAAGATTCTGCAGTACTTCAAAAGGTGATAATGCCTGATGCTCTGGTGGTGCTTAAATCTCAACAGCTAAATATATTGAGGAATGTTCGGTGGCTCTGGCTTAATTAAACATGTATATGTATTTTCAAATGCAATCTTTTTCTGCTTGTTAGGTTTTTGACAAACCTCCAAACAGGTCCAGGTGGAACAAAGCATGTAAACAAGCTTGTGAATGCGAGCTTTAAACACTCAAATTAGCACCTTCTTACAATTAATATGCAAACCCTGGGATCTCTGTTATTGATAATGCCATTTAATATTATTTGCAGCTGAGCCTTATATTCTAGCCTTTTCATTTTTCTAAACCATGTCCACTTTAATTACGTGAAAAATGTACTGTTAGGGACTAGCCATCCAGTGAGACCCTATTTACTACAAGAAACTTATTCTACCCTGAGTAACACGGTATAAATTACAAGGCTGCGATAACATTTCAGTACTCCATTTGCTTTACGGTGTTTAATGGTCTAATTTAGCACATACAGAAAAATCTGAAACCATTGAGTACACACATAGGTTAACACATAATCTTTTTGTTGTTTTCTTTGCTTGTTCCCCACCCTCCATGGGTTAATAAATTCACTTATTGCATCTTGTTCTACACTGGATTGCAAGTGCTATAGGGGAGGAAAACTCACTCTGGTTGGAACAGGCATGATACTCACTGATGGGGCTCTGCTCAGAGCCAGGGCAGGATGTGAGCCCTTCTCAGCACCCTGCTACCAAGTCGTACGTTTATGAGGAGTAGGCCTTTTTTTTAAGCAAGTAAAATTTTTCTGACTGCAGCCTCTGCTCTTGCAGGTTTCTAGCAACAGAAAAATGTTTCAGAAGGGTTTTATTCATTCCAAAATAACAGGAGGGCAAAGCTCAGAAGCCCCAAAAGATGTAGAGATTGTGCCCTGCCGCTGATCTATTTATGTAGCCCGTTTCATTGGCAGACCCACCAATCTGACTACTTTTGCCCAGTTAGAGTAATTGGTGCAGTCACAGATAGTGGGTGTAATTAAGGTCTCATGTTAATGACATGCTGCTTTTGCTACCTTAAAATTAGTCTATAGCCAAGTGACCTGACCTGTCATATCCTTTTTTAATTTTGCACTTTAAATTGTAGGTTTTCTATTAAATGAAAATGATTTGGAAAGGCTGCATGTTTAAAAAAAAACCCCAAATATGTATGAACATAGATATATTCACGCATATTATATGATGATCAACAAAGCAAGTAGCTCTGTATGTATGTGGGAGCTTTGCCTTCTGATAAATAGAGATTGACCATAATTTGAACAGGGTAGGAAATATTCCATACATGAAGAGATAGCGGGAATTGTTCCATTTGTTTTAGTGCAAATATGCAGCAACTGTCCAAAGGTATTTGAAATATGATGAAAATATCTATGAATGCGCACAAGAAATGTTCTTTTATTCTACTGCAATAGGTAAGGTGATGGCAGAAACTGGGAAGCTGAAATAGAGCTACTGCGGTTTTACGGGTGAGGCAATGTTAGCAGGAAATGACAAGCAGTCTATAGTTATTATAATACCTAGGGCAAAGCAGCAAGTATGCACAGTGATAGACAAATCTAAATTAATGATAGCAAAGGTGGTGTGGCATTTTAATGTAAACTTACTCTACGGTAGGGAAACTTGTAAGAATATTGTAAAATAGGTGAAATATCAGTCATCATATGTGACTAACAAAATGTTTTGTATAGAAAATATAAATGCAAGCTGTAGTACTGCGGCTGCCTATTATTACAGGAACTTTCTTTTTATTTTAGCAACACCTTAAAAGCCTAATCATTGCTTTTGGCAAACATAGGACTACTATAATCTCAAATCTGTCAAACAAACACCTCGAGAAAACAAACTCCCTGTTCTATCTTGCATTTTAGTATCCTCCTGTTCAGACAGAAGGGGACTGGTTAGCTAGTCATCATTTAAGTCCTTTTGACTGAAAACTATTTGGTTCCCTGTTGGATTCAGCATGTTTTCTCAGTCTATAATCACCACCTATAATTAAAATGTCGTTCTAACAACATCAAGGTGAAGAGAGTAAAAGAGTCAGTTCACCTCTAGAACCGCACGCTTTATAGAGCTCCACAACCCCTCAGAAATGGAAGCTTGGAGAAACTGTCTCTGTGATCTTTAATGGATTTTTAAAGATGACAAGAAAGGAAATGGGAAACTAAAGGCATGGAAGACATAAATTCCCCAAAGGTGCATCCTGAAGTAAATCAGAGCAACTGAAAAAGCGAATTCTTTGAGCCCTGGGATATCTCCCAGGTTCTTCAGCTGGACACTTACGGCTTGTCGGGTCCCTGAACACCTCTGCTCTGGGCATGCTTTGACACAGTGAGTCACAGGAAGATGAACAACATCACCTGAAGTGCTGTTTGAGGGGCGGAAAATTGCTCCCATTGCACACTGTGCTGCCTTTACTCTAAATCACATGACTTATTACAACATTCCCTTTATAAAAGAAGTGCCATTTAGGTATGTTAACTTCTCCAGCTGTAATAGGCGCGTTTCCCTTCTTATTTCCACAACAGCTAAATGCAGTCAAAGAAAGAGGTGAAGATTAGGTTTTGTAATATCAGACTCAGATTGTTCTCTGGGCTACAGTTGCATGAAAGCCAAGTAACAATAGGCAAGAACAAGAAGCTTAAAAAAGCTCTGTGTTCCCCAATATGTGTTATTTATATGTCTGTTTCTGTAAACTGGTAGAGGAAAAAAACAAATTGCTTTCCCTTCCAATGGTATCTGGCTATAGTTGTGCTTTGTAGTTCTCAGTGAATGATATAGGATGAAGCTGAACAGTCAAATTCTCTGGAAGAAAAAAGACCTTTCTTTAAAGCAGTTTCATATGTCTGTTCAGTTCATGAAATCATGCAATGCATGTTCATTCAGTCAAATAGAATTTGGATATAGGGTTTACAGGCAAAAGTACAATATTAGTCTCATGTCTTAATAACATATATTAACACAGGCACAAACACACAAACTGTGTATGTTTCAGTGGGAAGGAATTTTGTGCAGACCTGGTTCAATCTGCTTTTGTTACATGGTGGTCCAATAGCAAATGCACCACCTCCCTTGATCTGGATATGCTGGTGTCATTGCTACCATGCCTCTCTGGCTTCTCTTCATGTGGCACCACCTGATGATGCATTCTTGCTGTACTGAGGACCCAGCCCTGCTCCTGAGGCTTTGCTGGACACGAAGGACCCAATACATTGTGTCATGCTGGTGAACCAACAGAACCCAAATCTGACAGAGCAGTCACTGGTGTCTGCGCAGCTGACCCCAGCCTGCTCACGTCATACCAGGGCTTTAGGCTGAAATGTGGGAGGAATTGCCACATTATAGTACTTAATTACTCTGGGCTTTTCTGGATGTTCATCCTCACTAAAAACAACAACAACAACAACAACAAAGAGTTTTTGAACTTGACCTCTTGCCCCCTGTTTGTCTGCAACGTCTTGGTAATCAGTTTGATTAGCTGTGAGTCTTGAGTTCCAAGCTAGCTTTGCAGAAATTTTAATTCCCACATTTCACAATTTTTTTTTTTATCTGCAATATATACAGTGCACTTATCTATCCTTCAGGGGAAAAAGATCTTTACACAGAGTAAAAAGAAGAATGTTGGTAAAGACAGTGGTAAGTATTGCAGAAGGTCTAATAAGAATACTGGAGAGGTACCTTTAGACTGCTCTGTTTGGCAAGTGTTATTCTGGCTTTCTTCTCTGGTGTGAATGGGTCCACAGAAAATGTTGCACCTTCCTAGTCAGTCACAGTTTTATTCAATAACAATAAAAGACACGAGACAGATATGAGAAAAAGTAATATTTTCTGTATTCTCCAGCATTGTGAGTCATTGATTCTGCTTTCAGGTGTGAGCTAAAGCATGCAAGGAAGATGACTTGCTCAAAACTATTGGTATTATAAACCTAATATTGTGACACATAATCAGTTGCAAGTTTCACGTACCAGCATCATTCCCTCTATTTGCATGTCAGTAAAATTTGTTTTGGGAGGGTTTTTAAAAATATTACTTTATTTCCAGTTTGGAGCACAGCTTTGTAAGAGGTCTGAGGAAGTCACTGAAGGACAGGAACTCAGTGTTTGCTTGGACTGAAGGCAGGATATTTAAGTGCAGCTAAATCCTTCAGCAACAGGCACAGAATTTTCCTTCCCCAGCAGGTAAAATAAGAATGCAAAGGCCACAGTAACTTCGGGTCCAGTGCAATACAATCTATCACTTCACAGATGCTAGAACACCTCCTGATATAAGCTTAGCTTGAGCAAGGGGCACAAAATCAGCCCCTTAATCTGAGCATCTCTCTGTTACAGCAGGCTTTGGTTTTACTAGCTGTCTGTCATTAAAGCCCTATCGATTAATGAGCATATCTGGAGACCTGTACAGGAGGAAGAAGTGAGAGGGATGTGATCATGTGCTACCCGATACTGCTCAGGGGGGTTGGCAATAACCATAGTGAGAATTCAGGGTAAATGTCCTAAGAACCTGTCTTAAATCACTCACAGCTTTCTTGCTCTTTTTTCCCCTTTTACCTTTGTATTTCCAGGCACTTTTCCATGTATCTCTCTGCCTCTTTGCTTTCTGATGCCATTATCTCTGGGAAAAAAAAAATTAAAAAAACCCAAACCAGCCTTTACTTCTGGCAATCTCTGTTGGTACCTTTGTGTTTAAAGCACCCAGTTGTAATTAATTAATTCACCCTACTCATACACCATGTAATCACGTTTAAACAGAATTAAAAAGAAATAGATCATCTCATTGTGTCAGGCTGCTCTCACGTATGTTATAATTTTCAGACTCCAGTGTACTTTCTCCTGGTGAAATGTTCCTCATATCTCTCAGACTGATTTATTGGATTGTTGCTTTTGTTTTTCTTTGGGGGAATTATGCTGGTCTTTTTTAGCAATGCCTTTGCCTCCAATCAGAAATATATTTTTCTAGCTTCAAAACATGCCAGGATTCACAACTTGTAAATGTCTCCCATTCTTGATTTTCTTTTAACTGCCTGCTACATTGGAAAAAAGGTAATAGCAATTCCAGAACCGAAGGAAAGAGAAATCTTGCCGTGTATCAGTCAGCTGCTGCCTTTTCTTCTGATAGTACTTAATTGCACTTACAATTTCCTCAGATTTCCAACTATTTCTGTCAGACTTGCTTTTAACTCACTACAGATTGTGTGCATTGACTGTGCAACAACCTCACTCAGAGCTGAAATATTTAATCACTACCCGTGGATAAATGTTTTCATACTTCATACTATGTTGTTTAGAAGCGAGGCATATATAAGGAACAAAAAATCTGTCAGTATGCATTTTCTATTGGAATGTTGAATAGGTTTTTAATTGGAAAACAGGCTTTTAAAGGTAATCATTGCTGAAGACTAGAGTTAGGAAGTGAAGCATATTTTTGCATGATTTTTCTTCTTAACATAAAGAACCTTTTTGTGTCTGTCATGGAAACATGGAAATTTCATTCTCTTCTCTGTAACTATCTTCACTTAAATGTTTTAGGTTCAGTTGCTTTGAATGGTTTGCAAGTAACCTAAAGGGCTGTGTTAATATTAGCCTGCAGTGAGCGCATACTGGCACTTTGTTGCTGTTTGGAGAAATGACCAGTTTACTTGGCTATATTGACAGCTCTACTGTAAAATTTGCTGGCATTAAAGGTCAAAAAGACCCAGTTTTTCCTCCAGTTGCTTCTATCCAAAAGAGAATAAATCTCAGAGCAGAATCACTTCTCTGACAATAATTTATGAATTATGCACTGACTGTGTTTGAATTGAGAAAGGCTTTCATATCCTTTCCATTAGCTCAGATTAAGTTTTCATATAGATGCTGGGAAGCATGCTAGCAATATCCTTAGCTCATTTTTATGAAAATTTTATCAGTGCTTTTTTCTGTACTACACTCCAATTGGGATGTCTCAGAATTTAAAGCTCAGCTTTGGACATGAACTTCTCTCAACCTGGCTGGCTGCTGCTCTAAAGGTTTCAATATTTTATGGGCTCTGGCTAACTCAGCCGTGAGATTCAAGCTGCAGAGATTTAACTCTAATGTAAAATCATGAACGGATGAAAACTGGGATGTCATAAGTAATACATCTGCAAGAGCAGGATGCAGTTACCATTTTTAAAAGGTTTTTAAAAAGAAAACAGCATTCTCTACTCCCTCTTTGTATCCTAAAATGAAAAGCCTCTGAGCTATTGTACTAATACATAGCCATCTTTTCTTGCCTGCTTTTCTTCAATTGCTGCTTAATTGTTGTGGGTTTTTTCCTTCAGGTCCACCATCAACAAGAAAGCCCCTAATGTCAGCCTCCTAGAGAAATGGGCATCACATCGCTTAATGTTTATAGGCCAAATCCATTCCTTAGCATCTTCTCTTTTTGTCTCAAAACTGATTTAAAACATTTGGAAAATCTGTCTATTCAGCCAGAGTGTTCTGGTGCATTCTTTCCTAGAAACAGTGGGGTCAGATGCGATCTGTCTGATGGACTTTTTTGCTGCAATCTATAGCCGTTTCCCTTGAGTCCTGCGGAGCCTGGCAAAGCAGCACAACCCTATAATGGCCCCAATGACAATATGTTCTTTGTGTGAAAGAATCCAGGGGGAAGTGCTGGAAGGTGCTCTGGTCAGTAAAAAAATAGTTTTAGGGCTTGCTTATTTTTATCATTATGTACGTTGCCTCCACTGGAAATATTTTCTTGACAGTAAATAAGCGTCACCATAAAACATTTAACAAGCATGAAGAGAACAAATACAGAGTCCTTTCATCTTAAAAGGCTTCAGTTGTTAATGTCTGTTATTAGCACGTTTCATTTGAGAGGGCATAAAAGAGGGACTGTATCTTGTGTATTTTTGGACTCGCAGTCAAGAGTTTCATCTGTTCACAAATGTGACTCCCTTATGTGTGATGACAGAAAAGTTTTTTCTATCCCGCTTTAAAAATGTGACCTAGTCCAAAACTCTGTTAGGACAATATGATGACCAAGATCTGTAGCTGCATTTCTGGCAGGGTTACTCAGGCATAAAGAACAGGTATAATTAGAGAAGCCCCTCTACAGAAATTACTTTGTCTGCTCCCATAATTGGTGCCCATCTCTGCCTTCTCTAGCACCTTGGTCCAGCATGCAAGTCTCGCTTTTGTTTTTTTCTGGCTGCCAGCAACAGCTACTCACCCTGCTAACTGCAAATCACGCTCTGCTCTTTCAGCTTTGCTCACTATAAATATTCAGAATCAGAAACATCTCAGCCCTGTATTGGTGGTGCATGAGGCAAAACACAGCTGTGCTGCATTGGCTCACAGTGCTCCATCACTTCTCCTTAAACACTGGCAATCAACAAATAATTTGAGGTATATAGGATTTGGACACATACAGGTAAATAGGTATGTCTTTTTCTTTTTTTTTTTTTTTTTTAATTTCCAATCATTTGCCTGATCATCACCACACTGTAAAGCTGTCACAAAAATATGGCTTCCCCGGTGAGGGGGCACCAGCCTGCTGTGGTGGAGGAGAAGGATGGAGACATTTTAAAAGGTCAGTAATAGACCAGGTTTTACACTTTAACTTCAATTACCCACACACAGGCAAGGTAAAACGTTTATCTGGGCTTGGCATCACCTCACTGTGCTTCCCCTTGGCAGTGCCATCATCTGGGCAAGCCTTCACCAAGCAAGCAATCCCAAGAGTGTGGCCAAGGATTTCTGTCAGCGGCCACGCTGAGCACCCCTTCCGCACCCAGCTGGCTGGACACAGAGCTTTTCCACATGATCCCCAGTGCTGCTCAGCGCAGGACATCCCCCCCAGAGAGCACCAGTGTTGAACCTCCCCTGCTAATTTAGAGCCAAGTCCCCTGACTGATTCAGAAGCAGTAGCCCCCACAGGGGTGAGCAGAATTTCCATCTGTCCAGCTTCTCTCACGACTGATCTCTCAATGTTTGACTTACAATTACTGCCTTTCGGCTGTAAGACCATTTGCATCTGTGCTGCTCTCTACACATACTCTTCTCTTGGCGATGGACTGGATCTTCACTTTGCAGGCTGCCATTCTTTTCTGGTTTTCAGATCTGCAGTAATCCCTACCCTCCCTTTGCTACTATTTAAGCTGAGAGTAGAGAAACTGTGACTATGCTAAGAACCAGACTGAAAATAACCTAAAAGGAAGAGTTTTGCAGTTTGAATATGTTTAGTAGATTTTTTTTTTCCATATTAGAGTCATCTGAGACTTTTGTTTGATGTTAGGCATTGTGTGAGAACCTTTACCCAGGTCATCTAGTATTGCTTTTGAGGTTTTGCTGTGGCATGTTAATGCATATCAGCTGAGAGTCTGGCATGTCTGGTCCCACTGTAGATGTGTTTGGAGCAGCCCCAGTGAGGTCTGTTCGCTGTGTAGCAGTGTCTGGCCAGGGCTCCACAACTGCATAAGGCTGTGTCATACCAAGTGTCTAGTGGAGACTCCCAAAGGTCCTGGAAACTTGGAAGCCCAGGAAATCTAGAAACTGTGAGGTGGTGCTGACCCACAGAGAGGAGGATGTACATCTCCTGAATTGTCTATTGGGCTGCAACTTTGTTTGCATAAGTGTTTTCTCCTAAAAAGCTGGGTCCCTTTAGAGAAGTTCTAAAAAATGCTTTTCAGAAATGCTCACAATTATAGACCTTAGGTTGAAATCTACATTTCTTACAAGTGACTGTGGTTAAGGAATTTTATTGGCTGCTCAATAGAGATAAGACAGGTACAGGGGGATTAGATGGGGGTGGAATGGATTCCCAAAATCTTGTTCTGCACAGTAGGAACGTGGATCTGGGAAAAGGGAGCAGGAAAGAGAGTAGCAGCGTACAGGAGCATTTGCCAGCTAATCTGCTTCCAGCACAGAGAAGACCAGGGCCAGGTCTCCCAGGCCGGGTGCTGTGGTTCATGGGACGCTGCTGCTGGTAGGTTTGTCCCTGCTGGGCTGTGAGACAGATGATAGCATCGCTTATAATCTCCCTTGGATTTGCCTGCCGAACTTTCTTTTGGGTTTCTGTAAAGCATTGTTTTTAATATTGCTGTGCCTTTTTCAAACAAACAGATTTTACGCCTAAAACTGATATCAAAAATTTTTGTATCTGTAGCTGTATTTTGTATCTGCCAACACCATTTTTCAGACCTCCCCCATCAGCTGAATTACCTAGATAACATTGCTCTCCATGGCGAAACACAACAGCAGAGTATGGCAGGGTGCTTTGAGTTCTGGAGGAACCAAGTCAGGCTGTTTCTCAGCGTGGAGGAGGGCTGCCATACAGCAGATTAACGAGTGGTTTTCTGCTGGCTGCTCTGGTAGCCAGGTGTTCTCACCAGTGACAACATCAGCACAATGGCAGTATGTTGCTTGCACCACCACCCGGAAAGCAGGCCAGGGAAAGACCCTGTAACAGAACTGTAGTCCAGGAGTGGAAAAAGGAATTGATCTTTGGCAATGCATCTTGGTTTCTCTTTCATATCACTGAACGCTTCCCTCAAATGGGCTGTCTAGTCTTCCATATCCTGTTCACTTGAGGCCTGGAGGGGATAGAAGGACCAAATAACTGTAAGATCCATCAGAAATTCTGCAAACAGTGTCGTACTCTAAGAGTTTGCACAGATACACTAAGGCACCTTTGGTTTGGATGCTTCCACCCTCCATGGTGGCAGTTGCTCTGTTCCAGAAATAGCTCCATCAGGCACATGGTGAATGTCTGGCTGGCAGCCTCAGGGGTGGCAGCCACAGAAGCAACAGCAAGCAGCAGGGCTGCTGCCTGGTGCACATGCTTAGCTTGTCAGAGCAGACTCCATTCAGCTGTTTGGAGACTATGAGGCACCTTCCTCTATCTCAAAGAAAGGCAGTGCCACACAGCTGTTCATGAAAAAGGGTTGCTGTACATTGGTGTTTGTATGTCATAGCAGCAGCATGAGGCACCCACATTCCTGAAGCATACCTGCACATCCAGAAGTAATCCAAAATACGTGGTTGTTTCTAAAACAACATAAACCATCAGGCACAGACTTGATGACTTTTTGTCTCCAGATGGACATTACTTCCTCAAAGGTAAACCATATGGCTGTATCTCTTTTTTGTTGCGTATTTCTCTCGTATGTCAACGTTTGGAATATGTTTGGAGTACTTGACACCAATAGGGGCAGGAGTCAGTCCTTTCTACCTTACAAGTATTTTACCAGCCAGCAAGCTCTAGCAGGCTGTGGAAAGGCAGGTTCTGCACATTTTCTTGCACTGGGTCTCCTTTTGTAATTCCACTATGTGCTTTCCAGACAGTGCCATTAGAGCATGTAAAATTTAATTTCCATCTCATCAGTGTCAAAAGCTGATCGAAGATTGCCCACAAAAAATTACTGTTCTTCTGGCAGCATCCAGAACATGTGGGCATAGCGTTAGTCACCATGGCCTCTACAACTCCTCTAGCAATGATCATCAAGAGAAGAGGTATGTCATATACTTTAAAGGAAGACATATTTACCAATATACCTCATAACAGTGAACACCTCTAATTCTAGTAGGACAGGAAAAGTCAGAAACTGAGTCTTATTTAAAACCATAACATAAAGAGTTGACCTCGCTGTCACCTAAACCGCAGTGCCCGGGGCATGCGTGTTATAAGCTGCTTGTGTGCACTTTGTCTGGGGGCAGCCCTCCAGTGTGAGCAAACACGGCTCCTGCCTAGGGCAGCGAGGCTGATAGGGTGGCAAGAAACAGCAGAGCTGGGATTTTCCTCTCTTCTAATACCAGCTTCTTATTTCCATCTTAACATACTGAGGAATGACACATTCCTTACACTCCTCACACCACGGGGTATTTTCTGTTGTCTAAACAACATAAAGTATGTCATTTTACTTAACCATCTTTGTAATCTCAGATAATGAAGCCACCAGGCACATATTAAAATTAGCGTTGCTGCCCCGAGTAGACATTTGGGTCCTGGGTAGACTTCTCCCTTGGCTTTGTTCTGCAACAGGAAAAATGCTGATTGAAGTGCGGAAATGCAGTTTATTAGAAAAGGCTGGAGCCTTTACAACATGCTTAAATTGCACTGTTTTCTGGGGAAAGCTCCTGCTGCCCTTCTCCTTGGGGCACCGGGGGGATCTTGACCATTAGAAATCAGTTTTTAGCTGTTCTTTCACCTTGGCTGCTACAAGGAATGATGAAACACAGCAAGGGGATGTTGGTGGCCACCCTGCGTGCGATGCAGGCTGGGAAGAACTGCTGGACTCCTGGAAACAAGATGAGCACCAGTGGGGAGGAGGAATCCTGAGAGTCCCATCAGGCTCCACGTTCAGTGGAAAACTTGTTAGCAGCAGAGGTTTGTTTTATGCTATTTCATCTTCTGGGGCAACCAACTTTGGCATAAGGATGGCCCAAAGACCAAGTTACTCTTTGGAGACCTCAAGGATTTATAGGGCACAGGGGCATCACCTCAAAATAGTCTCTGATCACCAAAAATAATATGCAGCGGAATTTGCATATCTCATCAACTCCATGAGGGCTGCAGAGGAAAGAAGGCAGCATGCTGACTGATATGCTGCTTGTTTAAAAAAAAATTGTGAGTATAGTGCACATGGACGTGTAGCCTTTCACACCCCCTTGCTTGTTTTCATGTAGACGTGTATCAAAAGTGATACGTCCTTCTGCCATATCTGGGTACTGACTTTCATCAAGAAATGCACCTTGACTGAATTTCTTTGTCTATGGACTCTCACCAATACCATAGTCTATCATTTTCTTGCTGTTTATTATTAATAGCCATATGTACAGTAGATAAATATATTGTTGTTTCTTGCCTCCCGTGAGTGCAAAGAGGAACAAATACATCATTTCCACTCTGACTCTGACTCTGTTTACGTGATGATGAAGCTGAAAGTTTCCATTCTTATATTTTATACCCTCTGTGATACAGACTTACTTTGAGTTATGTTCTTTCTTTCTTTCTTCCTTCAGGTGATCTTTCATTAGCTGCTGTGTTCTTCTGTCTGTCCAGTAACAGAAGAAACAAATACAGAAACCTTCTCCTTTGATATTTCCATCAGGAATAGACTTCCCTGTGTGTCTGCCCTTTGCTAACTTCCAAGTTGTGTTTGGGTTTGCTCCAAAGAGTAAATAAGAAGCCATTCCTGGAAGCATCAGCTCTCTTTGTGAAAAGTCACTCTACAAGCTAAAGGTACTTTTTAGATCATGTCAGATCATAGTCTTTTTATATAAAAATTAACTTTGTTTTATATTACTGCTATATTAAGTTAAAAATAAGGCACTTATCTGGGAAGTACTTAGGCAAAATACATTGTTAGGAAACATGTCTGCTAATTTTATTCATGAAGAAAGATTCTGTGTTATAGAAATTAATTGAATCATCCTTCTCTCCGTAGTTTTTTTTTTTCACTTGTGATTTTCAGATCTCCTACATGTCACTGTAACAGATTATGTTGGTCACAAATAATATGTGCAGATACCGTTCTTCGGTACTTTAAATATATTTTATTCTAGATAATTATGACAACAATAAGAGTGTTATAATAATAATAATAATAATAAAATAAATTCCTTCTGTGTGGTTTCCGAAAATTGGTTTTTAGCAAAGTGAGACCAAAAGTAGAGGTTGTAATGCAATGGGCATCTTGTGCATTAAAACCAAATATGCTTCCTCCAAAGGAAAGATTTGCTTATTTCTGTGCAATGGAGCATCTAAAGCTAGTAGGACAAAGTGAATCAGGTCACGAATGCACAGTTTGGAGCTTATCTTGTTTGAAGCCGTAATTGCATTGCCCAACACTTGTTAAGAAGCTACTGTTTGCAAGGCAAATATTTTGCATCAAGCCACTACTGCGTTTGTTACAAGCTGTAGACACATAATAAAAAATGACTACAGTAATATCTTGATGATAGTCCCTACACTGATCAACTGCAAATGATCTGATTAACAGTCAGCTGCTGATTCCCAGTTTAATTAATCCTGATGGGCTATTGATGCGCTGCAACTGTTTGTCCTAATAATGAGTTTTGAAATTAGACTGCGACAAGCCACTTAGACAGCTGCCAAGGAAAATAATAATTTAAGAAGGCGAGTAATGGAGACGACAGAGGAGGAATGGCTGCTATTTGACAGAAAATTCACATGGCTGTGTCACATGTGTTTTATTTTTACATTTGGAGCACATTAACTGTACCAGCAGTAAGTGGTGACTGCAAGACACATAACTAGCTTTACAATTAAGAATGCTACTTCTCATCAGTATGCAAAAGCTAAACATGAAACATGAAGTGTGTTAATAGCAGAATATATGTAGCTACAAACCATTGAACAATTTAGGTCAGTCCTTTGAAATGTTTAATTAGACTAATATATCTGTTTGCAATTAATAACAGATGTGACAAGCTAATGTGTCCATGTACTGACAAATTAACCTTTGCCCATCAGCTGCTCGGATCTGTGAGAAAAGTGCCATGTTTTGCCTCTGTTCAGCTGAACCTAAATAAAATTGCACGATAATTATAAACATAAATGTTAATAGAATGTGCTTTCCATGGGAAGCAGACACCAAAGGGAAGTATTTCTCAGCCAGGTCATCATACTGTACTTTGCCATGTGACAAAACCTGCAAATTGTATTTTTCCATTTGTCTCAGTGCAATTAGTGTTTGGTTTGACAGATGCTAGCTCCATAGTCCTCATTGCCAATGGACCTGGGACATACCAGAGACCCCAAATTAATAGCCAGGGTAAGAATGCCTCTGTAGCCATTCAGTCTTTGGCTTTATTTGCTGTCTGTGAGCAAATGTGCCCTCAATTTGTGACAAGCCTTGCCATTGAAGTGACGTGGCAGACATGTCTGTCAGGACTTGGGCTGAGGCCATCAGTAAATTCCAGATAAGTAATGGGAACATCTCTCACCCCCCTGGGCTGGTGGTCTGTTTGCATTTCCAATATAACCTTTCTCTTTCACTCTCTCTCCCCCCCCTTCTTATATATATATAAAATATATATTTTTTTTTAAATTATAGGCACCCTATTTATATCATCTACATCTACATCTACATATTATAGGCATCTTTCCATGCTCTGCATTAGGTTCTCTTAACAAACCTCTGTTATTGATGGAATTTATTGAGATTTTCTCTGTGTGTGTGTTCATATGTCTCTCTCTATATATACACACGCATACTCACACATGCACACATAAATGTGTGTGTACGTGTATATACACATCTACATACATATACACAAACACGTCTATGATTTATAGTAAAGGTGCTTGCATATAATATAATAGAATATTTCAAAATCCATTAAATGGTTATTTTCATCTAGATTTGACCTAAACTGCATCCAATTTATGTAAGTGAGCGGCATGTTTAGCTGCTCCATCTCTGTGTGCTTACCACCTTTGAAAACCAGCCCTTTTGGGCACGATGATGTTGGCATGTTGGCTTCCTCTAAGTGCTTTCTGTTAATGACAGTCAAAGACTGGATACTGACCTAGGCTGGCCCAGTACTGCCAGTCTTGAAAGTCTCACTCTGTGTTTTTCCATGTTTGTTTCTGTTCATTAGGAACGTATTAATAGGTGCCATCCCTGGAGGCTGGCTTCATGATCACATGGCATGAAACCTATTGTTTCCATGTGGCAAGTTCTGAGAAGCAATCAAGCCTGGGGCTTCCACTGCAACTCAAGAGACGAGGTTCTCCAATGCTGTTCAGTTTGGAGAACCTTTTAGCAAATACTGAAAAAAAAAAAAGTAAAGAAGAAAAGGTAGGCACTTTTCACTAAAGTTTCTAAAGTTTTAGTCCCAGGATCACCCCATCTTTGGATAATATTTATAGCATCATATCTGATAGAGAGTAGTATCAAAGCATCAACATCTTATAACTAGCATCAAGATTTGAGGAAAAACTCATAAAAATAGGGTAACATTAAAACACAAAGGAACTATCAATTACGTGTTCTACTGCTCCCTTGGACACCTGCTTTGTGATGTTCAAATGCACACATTAGGACTAGGTGTGTATCAATGTCCCTTACCTAAATAAGTGTCAAGAGGAAAAGCATCGTTATCTTTCAGCCATAAAACCACAGTATCCACCTGTTTTCCCTCCTAAAGGCCAGACACTTGCAGGCTGCATGTAGTACCCCTAAAATGAATGCCACATTGTCATCAGCATTCAGCACCGCAGTCGCAGAATAAAGGGAGCCCAGCCAGCCACATGAGAAAGAGGAGATAAAAAGAAAGTAGAAAGCAAAAATAAAATGCCTGAAGTCTGTGCTGCAGACTTTTGCCCTCCCTCACTAATCAATTGTCCTCCCGGTGTTCGTTCTCTCCACCGAGCAACTGGTATGTGATATGGGCTGTGGATAGACTGGCAGCCACCCAAAGACACAGTGCAGTCCTGGCCCATGCAGGCAGAGCAGCAACAGGAGGTCGTGCAGCTCTTCCACCCAAAAAAGCGAGCAAGTGCTGCTCCCACAGCAGAGGATTCATCCTCCTTAGCTCTGACAAACCTTAAGAGAGACCTTTGCCCCCCTTTCACTCACTGGAAATTTCACTTCACGGAGAGAGGTTTCTCTGCAAGAGAGACAGAGAGCAGAAGGAGTTGTGGGGATGCTCCACGTTTGGTGGCACCTCTCCCTGCTCTGTGTTAGGCTCTGTTAACAAGCCTGTGTTATTGATGGGATTTTTTTGGAGTGGACCTTGGGCAGGCTGGCCACCTGCTATGCTTATCAGTGTTAACAGCAACAAGTCATAGGATCTTCCTACTTCTTAAGGCCGAATAATCTCTCCAATATGCCACATCTTAAAGCAAAGCTTTTTTGAAGTGAAATTACCACCTCACTTGAAACTCTAAGTGGACATCTTTCAATTCTACCTTGAAATGATTAGTTTGATTTATTTTTTTTAATTTTGATCTGGTGGGCATATTCATAATTAAAATTAAAAACAAATTAGAAAGGTATAATCTGGATCAACCAACAGCTGGGAAAAGCATAGCCTATTTTGACATATAAATGATGCTGGAAGAAGAAAGCAATCCCAGTCCTTCCCCCAAAGTCCTATGTGAGGACAGCAGAAGTGAGGGTAGAAGGAGGAGACTCCATGTGCTAAGAACCTGAGCGTTACAACTGTTTGCAGCAGAAAGGAACAAGCCCTACAACAGAAAACACCCTGCAAGACAGTGAAGGTACATCCTATATGCATACAAAAGAGGTGTGACTCTGCCTGAGCACCCAGCAGAGTTTCAGGCTTTTCTCTTCCTTTTAGGCAAGAGTTTTGAACTTTCCTGTGTGTGTCCAGTGACAGGAGGACACGAGGCACATCAGGCATGCTTTTGTTTTTACAGAGCAGCAGAGAGGAGGAGTTGCACTGCACTCAGGTACTGTAAATGCCCTGAACATGATCTGCAGCAGGCCTGTGCCAGCTACACTATGGACTGGTCTTTTCAGAAGGTTTGTTTTTAATAATTGTACAACTGCGTTTGTGTTTGAAGGAGGGAATAGATTTTGAGATGACTCCTGCCCCCTTTTTGCCCTGTGTATCCTTGGGAGCATGGCAGAAAGGTAGCTGCTGGTGCTCGGGGGAAAAAAGAAGTGTAATGGATTGGAAAAGCGTATACTTTACTTCGAAAAGTTCATCCACACGTTTCTGAGTAGTTTTCAGGAAAAAAAAAAATCTATAAATGCTACATAACTTTTTCATGAATATGGCCTTTAGCTAGGCTGAACTTCCAAAAATGGGTTTGAACTACTACAATAGAGTATCCTGACAGCTCCCTGTGTAAGGAAGCCCGTGTTTGTGTGCTTCTAGGAAACTATTGTGATAGCTATGTATGAGCCAAAATAGCGGGAGATACAGAACCAAAAATTTTTAAATAATGTGAGACTTTGGAGTGGATTTATTCTTCTCATCAGAGCTACTCACCAACAAATGAGTGGTTTACTGCCTTGCATGTGGCTGCTGAGCTGAGGGATGTACCTGTGCCTGTTTCTGAAGGAAGCCCATGTAGAGCTTTGGAAAAGTTGGGCAGTTTAAAGCTGAAGATGGTTCCTGGCCTTTGGGTTCGTATGTTCCTGTCACAGCAAATCTCAGTGCAGAGATGCTGAAGCTGGCAGTTGCATGAGCAATGCCAGTGCAATGCCCAGTGCACGTGCTAAACACTGAATACACTCTTCTGAACAGACTTTTTTATTTATGTAGAGAAGAAGAAACTGATGAAAATCTGATATTTGACATATAGGCAAGCATAACCAACATGGTGGAATTAACTCTTTGACCATCATTCTTGCTATTTTACTTTAAAAAGTGAGGCTTTGTAATGTTTATTCTGGAACACTGCAACTTGTATCGCAAGAGTTCTTTCATTTCTCTGTAGAGCTACAATCAAAGGATACATGTATGAGGGGGTCTAATAATTTTCAGAGAATTTTATTTCAAGCCATTAAAGCTGGAGCATATTACTACCTTTCCAAAGCTTTCAGAAAATAAGCAGATGAAAGCTCTGGGCTTTTTGTTGTTCTTGTTCTTCCACTTGTACAAATAACGTATAATAACACCTACATTCAAAAACTGATTTTTTTTGCCATTCATATCCCAAAACAGTATAAATTGATATGATTTAGATTGGCTATTAAAAATTCCTCTCTACCTTCACCTCAATTTACAGCAAAGCAACATGGCTCTGGTAGACTGGTATTATGAATACATGGCATTACTGCATAAGCTATCATCTTATGAAATTAGATTCTCTATCAAAACCAAAAGTTTTAGCAGGATGAAATTATGATTCTGTGAGCAAGTCTCCTGCTCTGGCATCAACATTGATGCAAAATTGATGAAACTTCCAAGTGAAATTGCATTGTTTGATCTTCACAGTGCTGGAATAACATAGCCTAAAGCTACAGTTTCTGTAAACTTACTTTGCACAAACGACTTAGCCAGTACTGATGTATTGACATAGTGTGCCCATGAATGACATTAGGGCTACTTAGAAAAGAGACAAAATAACAGCAAAAGAATGCAGCAATTGGTTCTGAAATTACCTTTTTCCAGTGAACCTCTCTGAAAAATTACCTTTTTCTGCTGAGTCTCACTCAAAAATTACCTTTTCCAACTGAAGCTTTCTCAAAGTGCCTTGATGTTAAGCAATATAGTTTTTAGTTGAAAATGTCACAAGGCCATGAAAAGAAATTGATAGAAAATTTCAGGGTTCCTTGTTGATATTTGAAGCAGCCTGTGGATTTTTGTTCTTTAACACAGATCTTCTCTGCTGTGCTACCACTTTGATTTCTGTATTGCCAAACCCAGCATGTTTCTAGGCTTAATGGCTTCACTGAGAGGAATGTGAAGGTGATTTAGCTATTGCTGTGGAGTTGATGTTACCAGTAGGAAATTGATAAACAGATGTCTTCTGAGCCCTTTCCAATTACAGAGGAGGGGGTGGTTTGTTTTTAATCGTGAAAGAGAATAAATAATCCCTCTAAATGTCTTCCTTTTTAAGGCATGTATAAATACAATAGTACTCTGATTATCTGAACTACTTGGGTGAAGGTCTTGGGATATTTGTCTACATATGTGGCTGAGAGGGAATAGTGATCCAGAGCTCGTGGAAATCAATGGAAGGGCTCCCACAGCCTCAATGGGCTTTAGCTCAGACCTGTAACTGGAAGTTAAGAGACCAGGTGACTGCCAGC
>NW_008628487.1:76964-84487 GCF_000691845.1 Merops nubicus
TGCACAGACAGGGATCAGGTTTTTCTGTACTTGTTAAGACCAAAGCCTCAGGCTGTTCATGCAGGTGGATCTAACACCTGTACACAGCCTCCGTGAACAGTGGCAGGCAAAAGAGGCAGTGTATTAGCAAAACTGGGAGCCAGGAGACACCGAGATTAAAGGTGTGGGCACCTGAATAAGATACCCTGAGACAGCTAGGGGATAATTTTACAGTGCAATGGCAGTAATTGCATGTGTGCAAGTTCTTACTGTGGTAAATGTAAGGTTACCTTTCTCTGAGGAGTAAGGTACTTTGCTTACTGGGGGTAAGAGAATGTCTGCAGGCAATTACTGCAGAAGAGCTGACCCCCAGCAAGCTCTCATTCTTGCGACAATTTCATGTGTTCATGATATTAAGGAGCAACCAGGTACTTGCAACCAGGTACTCAGTCAAAACTAGCAACTGAGATTCCCTCAATAGTCAAGAGAGACAGAGAGGCCCCTCCAGGTTCTTCCCACCTTTCCTAGTGGGACTCTCAGGTCCCTTATGATCACAGGACATGAGGAAGTCCTGGGCACTCCGGCTGACCACATGCAGTCAAGGTAGTACTCTGCATCACACACATGGTGCTCTCACAAAGGTGTTACTTGTAAGGCACCCTCCTTTGTACAATACCCAGCTTCGTGGTTAACCTGTAGTCTACCTGAAACATGCAGCACTGCTATCGGCGTCCCGTTTCCAAAAGGTCCATGGCTTAGGAGGAATTCACTGGAGGCATCTGTCTCTCCCTGTTGACCCCAGTCTAGCACAGACGACATTTTGTTAGGTCAAAGAAGACTGTGACTTAATGGGGTGGTTCCTTCATGAAGGTGGGGGAACAAGGGCTGGTGACTAGTTGCTCTGGGCTGATATGAATGAGCTGCTGATATGAGATTAATTTTACCTCTGAAATGTAATGCAGCGTCAACAGCTTATAGAGACCAAGTGAACAAGATGCTGCCCAATAGGAAGTCAGAAATACAGTCTTAGACTTCATAACTCCCAAAAGGGCAGTAGCACCAGCTGGGTTTCATGGGAGAGAAAGGTGTACACAAATCATGATTTTGAACCTGAATTGTTTGGAACAGTTAAGTGATAACATGATAAATGAATTAAACACAGATTTATTAGAGATAATTAAAAAAAGATTAATTACAAACGTCTTTTGGTTGTGTATTCTGCTACACAGGACACAGAACAATGTGTTTTAATAGAGTATACTTGAGCATCAGCTATTATCGGTCGATGAACACTGCAAGATCAGCTCTGAGGTTTATATTTAGTTAATATATTGAGCAGATTTAGACAGATAAAAGCCTACAGGAGGAACAAAACATTTTTCATAGAAACATGCATGTGCTTATGTAAGTTTTTGAGGCTCTGTAAAAACTCATGGCATTTAGAACTGATCGCCTTAGTTGCTGAATTCAGAGAAATTACAGGAACAACCAAAACCCTTCAGATTGTGAATTTTTTGCTTCCTTGAGGAAAATCTGTGCAATACCTTTATCAATGTCATGTATATTGACTTCAATCATTGGTCAATACTCTCTGCCTGTGGCTCTGACATTGTTACTGGGGTTGTAACTGCAGCTGGCCAGAAACAGATGGTTGTGTGTTGTGAAAGAGAGTTCAGAATTTGTTTCAGTACTTATTAGTGCCAAAAAAAATTGACACCTTCTGTATTACTTCATTAACTGAAGTTTAATGAAACTGCTGGAGTCACCATAACACATTTTGGGGTGTATGTGCGTGCCTTGGTAGCTATGGAGGGGTGCTGTGCAGCAGTCCAGTGTGGGTCTGTGTGTGGAGCATGTCAGCTCTGAGTAGCATCTAAGCAGTGGGCGGAAAGTCACCAGGATCCAGATCCAGCATAGAAACATAATTTTTTTATAGATTTAAAACTGATGATTGCATTTGTATGTTCTCCCTCATCTCATGGAAGGCTCAAGGGCCTTTCCAGCAAGGGTGGGGAGAAGGCAAATATAGATATTTATACTCACAGTACAACAGTAACACACAGTGCGCATATGCAGTAACAGCATGTGAGGTAGGGCAAAACTTTTTGGTGGTGGGTGCTATCTATTTTTTTTAAATCCTATTTTCTTGTGCTAGTTCAAATCCAAGTGCAAACACTGATATGGGGAGAAGCAATGCTCCTTTCCACTTGTAGCTCAGGCAAAGAGCACTGTGAAGACCTGTAACCTGGATCCAGAAGCAAGGGGCCTCAAGAGTGATGCTAGTACAGGAGGCATAGGTACCTGTGCAGAAGTCAGTGCTCTGTAGAGCAAGGTGCAGTGACAGGCAAGGAGCTAATAGCAGAAGATTCCCAAGCAAATCCTGCAGATGACAGCCTCCGTGCAGGATTAGTGCCTTTTCTGTAGACCTGAGGCTGGGAAGCCAAGTTGTATCTTTTTCAAGCCCTTCCTCTTTCTCCCAGGAAGGATACCACGCAGACTCACCAAGGACATGGCATGATGCCACCAGCAGGTATGACTCTTAACTGGCCAAAAATGATGATTTCTGTGATTCTATGAAAACAAAACAAAATCATGTAGCTCCACTCTACCGGGCATAGCAGTAAATGTCCCACAGTTCCCCTGAAGGGGAGAGTACCCTGAATCTTTTAATTTTAAAGACATGGGCTGGTTCTCTTCACAGCTCAGCATCCCTTCCAGAGGAGTCAGCTCCATGACTCTGCAGCCCCACTGGGTCTGCCTCCAGGTCTGCCAGGGCAGCTTTTGAGGGCTGCAAGCAGCTGTTTGCCCTTACACCTCCCAGAGGAAGGCTGTTGTGTTGAAGGAGTTGTCTGTTTGTTAATCAGGAGACACGGGCCAGCTCTTTTAGCAATAATTAACATGGTGCACTCGGTTTTCCTGGCCTGGAGAGATCACATTTTAACACTCAGCTTCATTCCATGATGACAAAAATTACAACCTTTGGCATCTTACTCATTACGACCTCATTAACCCACTAATAGACTCATCACACAACTCATGTCTGTAATTGCACAAAAATCAAGAGGAGAAATAAGATGCTGCAGATTTCCAAAATCCATCCCAGTAAGCAGGAGCTCTTAGGGAACTAAATGTGGAGGAAAGCTGAATGCTGCTGTCTTTACAAAGACAGGCTGGAACTGCATAGCTCATGCATCTAAACCTCAGAGTGACTAGGAATTTTGGGTATACAAGAAGTGCAGACTAGAGCAGTGGTGGTCCCCTCTGCAGAATACATGAGGTAAATACACTGGTTTTTGAGATTTCTCCAAGGTTACATGAGTAGGAAAGCTATGGTATGCCCTGCCCCATTATAATTTTACATTTACATATAAATATATGATCAACAGAATAAAAGCAAGGGACTGGAGTCATTAATAGGCCAGATAGGATACTGTCAAAGTGCCTGTGGCAGCCTACATACGTTTGTAGTAGTGCTTTCAGTAAAGAACCCAGTAAAATAATGGCACCCCAACCAAATCCTTCTAAGGAAAACAAACAGGTTAAAAGTCCAAACCTCCTCATTACCTTCTTTTTTACATCACATATATGTGTAATGGTCTTTCAAATGTTCCTGAGGTTATTTTCCACCTAACAAGGTGCCCAACAACACACTGCCCACCTTCATTCCCAGTAATTTCACAGGCTGTATCAATGCCAGGGCAGGCAGCCGAGATGCTTTTTTTATTTTTATTTTTATTTTATTTTTTTTTTTATTTTTGGTAGTTCACCTGTAGCTCCAAGCTCCAGGATGGAAATGAGCAGTGCCAAAGGAATCCAGTGTCGCAGATTCCCCTGCTATTGACTCTCCACTCTCCCTTCCAAATCCCACGGGTGGCCGAGGGGTCTAGGTGCCCTGGTGCTATTTGGGAGCCCACCACTAGATGTCCCAGGGCTTAAGCCGGAGGAAAGGATCTCTACATGAGCATCAGCAGCCTGACGATGTGGGTTCACAAGTTTAATAACGCCAGGCTGAGTTTATAGCATCACAGAATCACTATGGTTGGGAAGGACCTCTAGGATCATCTATGAAGGCACGGCCGGAGCGCTGCCCCTCCCTGAAGCTGGGCTGTCTTCCCAGCCACAGCACAGCCATCACACACGCTCTGCTCTCCACACACTACACACTTTATCTTGTGAAGAAACACTTATAAGGATCCCGCACTGACTAATTTAAACCCAGAATTTTAAGGCACATTGCAATGCATGGCTACAGGCAGAGCACTCCTGCTAGGCGACCAGGCTTTGGCTAAGGTGTTCCTCATCTCTTGAACCACACAGAGCTGCCTGCCCTGGGATCAAGCTTTTCCCTTTCTTTTCTTTTTAAGGACATACATTTTTAATAGAAGAAGGTGTCACAGTTTTCTTTTACAAGAGTGACATAAAACTCATGGTATTAATTTATAAGAGGCTGAAGACAAATTGAAGGTAGTTTTTGTTTTCTGTCGTAGTCTGCAAGTGTCCTGGGTAACAAAACGGGGTGGCCGAATAGTTCAGAAACATGAAGTTGTCACTAACTTCTCCAGATCTCTTCCAGGATCTGAGGGATCCAGATATCCTTTTTCATAGCTATGTCCTTTCACACCAACAAACACATATATTTTTAAAAATGCTGGGGCTAGGGGAAGCAGAGGAAGCCTTTATTGATATTTTTTAAAATCCATTTAAAATATCAAAATAGAGTCTAATATGTTCCACTACTTTCCAGTGCCTCTGAGGGAGAGTTCCAGAGAGACAGGTGTATCCACTGTAAAGATTGCTTCCCAGAAATACAGGATTGGAAATGGGGAGACAGGCAAGTTTATATTACACAAACACACACACACACACATACACTGGGGTGGAAAAAATAAGAGACTATAGTCACCTGGAGCCAATTGCCATGGACATATTTTATGTGCTAGAAAACCTTTCACAATACATAGCTTGCTGAAAAAAAAAAAAATCCAGACTTGATAGTAAAAAATAAGCAGCTTGTATTTATGTCGTGCTCTTTAAGAAAAAAAATAAACGAAAAGAAGGGTGAGTATGATCGTTTATATATTACAGGGAATATGAGACTCACTTGATTAAAAAACAGCTGAAAGAATAAACCTGTTTCAAAACCCTAGCAGATTAGTTTATATAAGGCCAGGGATTAAGGATATCTCCAATGTCATTTGCCTTTCTTTTTTTTTTGGCGTGCTACGTTATGACACCCTTGAATATTTCTGCAGTAGCCACAGGCAGTGACTTCCAGTCATGAGGGCAAAAATGAGCAACTACAAGCTTTTATTCCAACTTCTAAACTTACCTGATAAGTAGCTGAAAACATGGATCTCCTCTCTGACATCCCTCGGGCTGTTGAGTGCTTGTAGGCAAACTGCCACCCAGTCCTTCACCTGGCAAAGCAAGGATAAAGCAGCTGCAGCAAAGAAAGAATTAAAGAATTGTTTATTGGCTTCTATATTGTTTTGCTTTTTAAGAGGAACTTCCTGTTTTTATTGATGTTAATGTGATTTACCAATATACCAGAGGGGACAAAAATGCTGTTTAGAACCCTAGACCTTCAATGCAGCAGCAAAGCCAAAACTCCTGAAAATGGAACCGAAACCTGGGCTGCTGCAAAGCTGCATAGGGTAGGAAGGCAAAATAAAGGTCATTTAAGGCAGGAGGGGTCTAGCACATGACATTGGCTGTTGTGCTTCTTTACAGTGTGTAAAAACCTTCTTTATGTAACAAATTAATATTCCCATCATTGCTAAACAGAAATACAAACTGAAGGTCTCAGAGCTCAGAAGCTGGCCCTGTCAGGGCCAGCAGACTTGGGGGGTACGCTGGTACCTCAGAAATCTGCAAGTGTTGAAATCAGAACAGTCCAGGACAAACACTTCTTGAAAGCAGAATGCAAAGGAGACTTGGAAAGGAATGCTGCTTTCTCTTGCTCTGCTGGCTTTCCTGGAGGAAGAAAATGTTGGATTTGAAAATGTCTCTGAGCAAAAGGGAGAACCGGGAGGAGGGAGCCTGAGGAGCAACCTGGGTTATAGCTGCTCATCAGGCATAACAGCGCCAGCAAAGCCACCATAAATCGCATGGTGGATTAGCGTGTTGGTATGGATATATTGATGGCTGATGTCCTTTGAGTTAAATAACACAATAAACATGGATTTGTAATCTTAAACCCCCTCCTGCCGTGTTTAATGAATTTTTTGTTCAGGATGTACATAAATAATCAGGCAAATCAAACAGCAGGAATTACATTTTAACAATGAGAAATAATTAAACCTAAAACATAAACTCAGTCTATAACCTCTGTTGAAAAATGCAGGAGTACACTTGCTCAGTTTTAATAGTCACATACACCAACAGACGGGAGGCTTATACAAATATTGTATTTTGTTATAATGTAGAAAGCATAAAGCTGTATCAGGAGCAATAACTTCTGAAAGCTACTAGAAAATAAATTAAAACTGACATTTGTATTCAGGAATTAATTTTTAACATCAATAATAATTCCAATTAAGTTCATTAGATAAAATTAAAAATGGTTTATTAGAAAAGCATTCTTTAAAAATACAATGCAGAGCAGAATTCTCTTCGAACTATGACATGCAGTGAAATAACAATGAGTCACATTTGATACTGCTCTTCTGAAAACTTAATAGGGAAAATTTTCTGTGGGTGAGACTTTATACTCTATAATGCCAGCTTGGATTTTTCTTTGGGTTGGTTGGTTTCTTTTGTGAGTCTACAGTTATTTCATATTCTTTTTTTATTCCTCTGTTTAGAAAGAAAAATGTGAACAAGCGACACACAACCTTTGGCAGACTGATCTGTGACACCTCATAATCTTTTGATACAGCCTTGATTTCTAATTGTGTTTTTCACATTTTTAGCAAAAGAAATATGAAAAAAAAAAAAAAAACAGAAATGTAACCTATATTATTATACTTTAATGTGATGTTCTACTTTTCTGTTTGTAGTTCTTGAAGTTTTTGTCTTACTTCATTAAACATTTAATAAATCACTGCCAGTTTTGTGACAGATTTTAACCATAACACAAACAGCAGGAGGTGTAAACTCAGTTCAGTTCGTATAGGCATATAATATCTGTGTCGACATCATCATCCCCTCAAGGCATATTGGCAAAACGGCCAATGGAAGCTAAGCTTTTTCCGACAAAGCTTCGAAAATAAAGTTTTCTTCTTTTATCTTACTACAAATCAATTGGAACCCTTACAGCAAAATCCTATAAAATAACTTCAAACACCTCTTCTTAGTCTAAAAATTTGTATTATGGCTAAAACTCTTTGAAGTTTTATGACTGAAGTTTGGAGAAAAATGATTTAAGTGCTATCTGCTAGACATCAGAGTGTCAAAATTTCTCTCAGTTTTCTTGACACATAAACTGCTACCTACTGTATGTTTTTTAGGGGTGGGTTGTTTTGGTTTTTTTTCCTCTTTCTTTCTTCTAACCACCTAACCCAGGTTGCCTGATAAGGAGCCCTGAGGAGAGGGACATGGGGGTG
>NW_008628488.1:0-14524 GCF_000691845.1 Merops nubicus
AAAGCCCCCGGAAAGGGCCAGGCAGCGTGGGACTGGGCCGTGGGAAGGGCTGCAGGATTGCACCCACAGCGCTGCTCACACCCGTGGCCTCAGGGTCAAACAGCCGAGGGAAGCACCAGTAAGCCTCAGGGACAAGCGACCAGAACGCTGATTAATCATTCCGGAATGACTTGTAAAGGAAAGTCCCCGCAGCGGGGAAAGAACACGCTATAGAGTGGATTTCTGCTAAATGATGGAAGGAGGGTGAAGAAAGGAGTCCTCCTGCCTTTGCCACACTGCTGAGAAACACTTGGCTCAGCTTCTTAAACCAAGTGACACCACAAAAACTACATCTCCCTCCTCCAGGCATAGGGCAGGAGCGAAAGGGGAACGACCCTGTGCCAGGTCTCTGCTCCCCAGGGGTCAGTACATTTATTGCCACAGCACTGCAAGGCTTCACCTTCCCATCAGAGCAGGCCGCTGTGCCCAGATCAGCAACGCTGCTACCCAATGCACAGGAAATAAGTTCCACTTGAAGACATTAAAATTTTAGTCAAATGCAAAATTGTCTAACCTTAGCAAGAAATACTTGTCTAGGAGTCTGATAAACTGATGGTTGTTATTTCATGCACGCATGCAAACAAAAAAGTGCCTCCTCACAACACATCAAGGGCTTACACAGTGAGAAAGCCAAGCCTTGAGTAACAAGGCTGAACTGATAAAAACAGCTGTAGAATCAGATTCCTACAAGTAAGACACACCAAAACTAAGAACTGTCTCAAAAGCGTGAGAGTCCTCCAACCATCTTTGCAGGATTAAGGTAATCCTAAATCTCACCAGGTCACTTCAGGTTGCGTGGCGGTGAAAAACCTGGCTAGTTCTTGCAAAGACCCCCCAGGGACTGGCAGAGGCACGGGGTGACCAGTCATCAGCAGCATGTTGTATCTGATGCTATTGAAGGGAGGTCACCAAGCTTCAGCACCGGGTACAGAGAGGAAGGTCCATCCTCAGGCACCAATGCGCACTGGAGATGGAAAGGGTGCAAGAGATGTGGCGGAGGAAAAAAAGAAAAAAGCAGGCTCATCAAGGCTGAAGGGCAATAAGTAATCGAGCAGCTTCCAGACGCCAGAGTGACCTCTGAGTTACTAAAGAGCATGTTTACTCACACTGGGGGGTAGGTCAAGACAGCTATAAGAAACAGCATGTAAAATCCTGTCGAGATAAATGAGCCCATTCAGATAGTGCTGTCTAACATCTTCTGTGCAACAGACGCCAGGCACAAAAGCTGCAATGGATGGTGTTTCTGAAGCCAAAACCAACACATTGGAAATTATCAGAAGTGATTACTGTTTGGGGAAATCCTTGGCTACAATACACCAAGATTCAATTTTTCCATCTGAAACCAGAATCACTATACTGGACTGTGATTCACTGTGCACAGGGCTGTTTGAAGGAAATCCCCATTCATGCAGCCCTGCACAGCTCAACCCACCTCCACTCCACAGTTCAGCACCAAAGAGCTCAAAATTGGAAGCCACTTTGTGGTCTGGGGTTGGTGACACATGAGAAAAAAACCTTACCAATTACTTCAGCTATGAAAAAGACTTGTGGTTTGTCTCAGTTTTGATAGTCCGATTCTGAGCACCTAACAGCACAGCTCCACTCAGGTTTGTTCTGAGGCATTTAAGCACAGATACCCTGCTACAGAGGCCTCTCTAACTTGGTGACAGTCACTCTAGAATTTATCAGCAGGTCAGCTATCTCTGTCCTACCATTTCCCTGAGAGGTAAAAGGAAAGGTGATTAATCTCAAACATGCAATTGCAGATAAGAATGGCCGCTTTGAAAATCTCCCTCCAACATCTGAGCCATTTCAACAATTCATTTTGACATTCAGACCCAAGTACATATAAACAGCACCAAAAGGAGCCCTACACCCACACAGTGCCACATCAGTGCAATTCAGCACTGCTGCCATGGTGCAAACGACCTGAAATCAGCTGTGGCCCTGCCTCCGAGCTCCAGCCGCTGCCACAGCATTGCCATGCGAGTGCCCATCAGGAGGGGGTGACATCTCTGCAAGCCAGGCTGCTTTCTATAGCTGCATGCCAAGCAAGGATGCTTGGGGCAGCTGCACAATCACTACAAGCACGTGGATCCACTGAGCATCCCTGCAGTCCTGGTAAGTATTGTTGCTTTACTATGTCCACCGTGAAGATGTCTCAATGCTTTTGTGTGTAAGCCAGCTAGATGTTAATTCTTCATGAGCCTTCACTTCCAGACACCAATCCTCCCCTCCACTGGAAACCGTGACCACCCCTGTCCAAGAAGGAAGAAAGCCACTTTCTTCCCGGAATGTCAGTCCTTAAGTTAAAAAAAATATCCAGTGCTGTGCAGCAGCTTTTTGAAGCTTTCCCCTCTTCCTGGAGAATGCAGTAAAGCTATCTGAACATGTTTTTGTATACTTGTGCAAGCCGACAGTAAACACACTTCCATCTGCAGAGAGCACAAGGCTCAACTCTGCCAGGCCAAGATTTAAGCCCCGTGTGTTTAACTTCCCACACAGGACAGTGCTGTGTTTATACAGTTTCAGCTACAAGCCGCTAACGTTAAGGAATAGATGCTTGGCCTGAGGCCTAGGTAATTCATCCAACAGTGGCAGCTGCTATCGGACAGACCGCTTTTGAGGGGAGTTTTCATGAGCAGCAGAGCAGTGGTCAATCCATCTGCACGGGTGGTCTCCGAGCACCTTGAAGAGGACCATATGGGATTAATGGTACAGCCTGAGCACACATTAGCCACAGCTGTGCAACACACTTGTGCAGACCACATACCTACTCCTCCCACCCAAACTCATTTGCCACACAGCAAAGCTTTGCTTCAGATGTGTGAGTTTTACATCCCTTCAAGTAGCCTGAGGAACATCCCACCCCTGGCTCTCATCAGGTGCCATGGGCTGAACAGCCCCAACTCCCAGAGCTGCTCTCCCACACCGTGGGTGTTGTGCCACCGACAGCCTCTGCTCAGAGCCTGGCATCCTCCTCCTCATCCCTCCACAGGCTGCTCCTAGAAGGAAGCAGAAGCAGTTCTACTCATTTGACACCATCAGCCTAATCCAACTATGTCAGGAGCTGCTTGGCCATAACAGGCTCTGGCTGCCAGCAGTGTTTCTGAGTGAGCTAGCCAGCACACGGAAGGATACCACCTTTAGGCTGGACTTCAAATCTTCCAAATAAAGGCTTCACACAAGTCTTTCCAAACTTCACAAGCTTGCAGCTCTCTCCCTTGTCTTCGCAGACAGCACTTCACCACACACATGCTGACTGAGCAGGATGCAGGCAATTACCCAAATCCTCGCCAGCTGCAGGATCTCATTTTTAATCTGCAGTCTCACATTGTTCACATTTGCAAGCCTATTGTGTTTCACATTTTTAACACAACACAAAAAAATACAGCACTGGGTCTAGGGGCAATTTCACTAGAGCTGGAATAGTTGTAGCAACATTGCACACTAGGCTGTTCTGCCTGACCTCTTATGCTCCCTCAAGTTACCCACCAGGTTAGGCACAGCATTAGGCCACCTTGCTTGTTATCAGTTCCTCCATTTCACCATGAAAAATTTTTAGTAACATGCTATTACCTCTGGCCAGACAGAACAAAAACCCCACAGGTTTTTGTCCTACCCCTAGATTAAGACTGAGCTGCTCCTTTCAGCTTATACATTTCAGGTTAAACGCTCTTGCTGTCCAGGTACTGCTTCAGAAGCCTGAGCTACTTTTCTTAAAGATAAAGTATGAAATATTCTGCATCTTGTTAAAGCCTATGTTTAAAGTAATAAAGCTGGTTAATTAAAATACTTAAGCTTCCTCTGCCTTAGGCAACGTTTTTAACCAATAGTTGCAGCACTTCATGTGAGCAAGTTTGGTTTTCCTTCTTAAAATTAAAAACCTGTTAAAGGTACTGAAGGTTTCTTCAGTTATTTATCTCTATCAGAAAACATATTTCTTTAGTTTTAAAAATTGAACTTAAGAGCTACTACAAAATCATAGCAAAATTTGAAGTAGATCTGTTGAAGTAGGGTTTATGACACTAACTTCAGAGGGCCTCCCTGGTTGAGTCAGGGTATTCCACCCAGGAAACCCCAGACAACTCTATTGCTTCCAGGGCCTGAACTAGCAACTCCTGCCCGGAGTCTGCTGCTCCTGGTACTTTCAAAGCAGAGCAAACCACCTCTGTGAGCTGACTCTCAGAGCATCTCCAAACTGTCTCTTCCCAGAAAGTGGTATATTGCGATATACACAGACGAGGATCCTGGTAGCGATGTGGTTAATTCTCTGGGACAAGGTCTTTGCAATATCTTTGTCCAAGATTCCCACATGCTTCCATCTCTGTTACTGCAGATGTCTGCAAGTCATTAGCCTGCTCAGTAATGCTCACTTAGCAGCCACAAATCATCCACTGTGACAGCACCAAGGGCAGGGCTGAGCCTGACCTGCTTTACAGTGGCAGTGGGCTGAACACAGTGTTTCCTCACTCTTACATTTTGGGGAGAATCGGAACCACTGGAAGACTATCTCAGGCTTTCCTAACTGTTCTGGATGCAAAAAATAACTGGCTACCTGCAAGCAGCACCTGCTTCTGCACAGCTCTGGGAAGCCCTGGGGCATGCTGCAGCCTAAGGCCGCAGGGATCTGCAGGCACTCCTTGGAAGCCTAAATTTCTGGACCCTCAAGCAGACATCTGACTTGGTCTTTGGTGACTAGACTGAGCTGGCAATCCTTGCTCTTGATCACTAGTCAGGTTAGGCCACAGAAGTACTATTAGTACAGGAGCTGGTTTATCAACATACAGCCAACCTCTTCCAGCCAAGGTCTTCTCTGATAGCAGCTGTATGGGTTTGTAGAAGAGCCTAGTTCTTCTGTTTCTCCATAGTGACATTTTCATAAGCCTAAAAGAATTACCAACAGAAATAATGCTCAGAGACGACTAAAGCTGTTTCCATTTGACTTTTAATTAGATCATTGATCTTGTTCAAGAAGTTACATAAGCTATCAAATATTTGCATGCAGCCACACTTTTAATCAACAGCCACAACAAAGCTGAAACAACAACTAGTATCCTAAGTCTTCCCACAGCTGGTATATTAGGACTGTTCAGACACCAACACTTACCCCACAGGGGAATTTGATAACTAGCCACAACTGAGCAAGTGACAACTGCTCAGAGAGCCAACAACTAGCAGCGATCCAGAACACAGCAGTTCTGCAGAGGCATCCAGGTGCTGGAGCAGGCTCTAAGGTGCCTGGGCTTCAGATTATTTCAGAAACCAGCAAGCAGTATTACTTCACTGTCCAGCCATAAACGTGAAGTAATGCTTGATATCTTGCACCATCAAGACGACAGTTTGGCACAAACTTTGTTTAGCAAGCCAGTGTTCCCCATTCTGTAAGCACGGCTTAAAAGCAATAAGGTTAATCCAAGATTTCTCTCTCACACCATGACCAATAAATGTACTTGTTAATACTGCCAGTGCCCAACCAGGGTGATGCATCAGAGACAAATGAAGGACCCTGCACATATCTCCCAGCTCAGACTCTTCACTCCTTGTGGTCCAAGCCCAGAGGCATCTGCTGGTACCAGTCACCTTATAATAACAGGAGAATCTGCACAAAGGTAAAGGTCACCTGCAATATGAGATGTACTTGTCGGTGGTTTAGCCTTGCAATCTGGCTCCGAGACCTGGCTTGCCAGTATTTGCCCATGGGAAGTCCACTAAAACCATGCTGCACCCACTGCTGCAAGGTTATTGTGAGAAAAAGGAATGTAGAACAGTTAATTATACCAATTAAAGTAAGCACAGATAGAGCACATTAGTATCTAGCCAAGGGGAACAGTATTTCCTCTTCTGTGTTTGAATAACCTTCAGATGCATGTATCATGGGTGTTTGCTCAGAGCAGCTCCATACACTGTGCTTTCTGCTGCAGGGCTCCAGAGGAGACCTTTCAAAGCTTGTTTACACAGCATAGCTCACCAGTTGCCACCTACAGCTCCTTTTAGGCCTATTAACCACCACAGTGCCCTTTAATACAGACTCACAAATACAGACACATACATTGTCTCCTCACAAGAGGAGCCACTGACTAACCAAAACCAGTAGGCAGCCACAAGTGCCCAGAGTAGCCTGAAACTGGCATAGGCTGTGAGCCACAGGGGAAGAGCTGGACACCAGCATCCCACCCCCAGGTTAGGCTGGAGCAGCCCCCAGGTCCAGACATGCTCACAGCACCTATACAAGGCACAGGAGCTGCCATTTCAGAGCAGCATTTAATAGCTCAGCCCAAAGCTCCTCTCACAGGCAGTTTGAAATGACCCCAGATTTCAGCACAAAAGGTGGGTGGAAACACATCAGCCGTGGGCTAGCAGGAAGGATGGCTCTGCTGCTTTCAGCTACAGCTCTGCAGCAGAGCAGCAGTGCAGAAGGCCTGATGTGTCAGTGTGGGTGCACAGAGCAGCACGGAGTCCCCAGGCAGGTAAAAAGAAGGAACTTTATTTAAAAAAAAAAAAAAAAAAAAAAAAAAGGCTTTTTTGTCCCTTTAGTCCACAATAAGTTTACGCCCTTAGTCGACCATCAGTTTACATACTTTTTAGGCACAACAAACCCATTTTAACCAAACACCACGGTGCAAACACACAGCATGCCTCACCTCCTCTATTCTAGCTGAGTCACTCTCCCAGAGCCCTTCTCTGCTTAGCCTAAGTTACAGGCCGGAGCCATGATTGGACCAGGCCTTCCCCTACAAACCTGCACCTATGGGTTACAGCCTATGGCCAGCACTGCCAATGCTTGCACCCACCCAAGCTTGCAGAAGGCAGCAAGACCCTCCCCCAGAGCCTGGTGGGAGCAGAGCATTCTCACAGCCTCAGCACAGCACCCACACCACACAGGCACCATCTGCAGCACTGTGCTGCTGGCTAGCATGCCCGGATGACACTGGGACATGCTGCTGTGACAGCACTGGCCCCGTCTTTCCCTCCCAGCAGGCCGGATGGGTGGGCATCAGTGTGGCAATCTGCTGTCTGTGCCCACCTCACCCTGAAAGGACCCACTGCTTGGGAGCTGTGCTGCCCAGCCAGCTCACGCTGGAGTCACCCGATGCTCCGACAAACAAACGCCATCATGATTTACAGCATGCCCTGAAGCAAGGAGCCACAGCCCATGATGTCATCGCAGCCCAGAGCCATTCTTGTGCTATTACTGGGTTACACTGGCAGAATTCATACAACCTGCTGCTGCTGTTAGATGAAAACAGCTTGTCCCTTTGCAAGTAAGAACCCAGTCCGAACGTTCAAAGTTCTGCCTCTACCAACTTACCAGCCTGATCAGTAAAACTTGCTGTATTTCAGTGACGAAGAGAAAACAACTGTGAAATACCAGCTGAATTTATGCTTTCAAGTTAGAGATTGCCTTCAAGTATTTATTGGTTCTTTCCCATTAGATTATCTGTCTACTCCTCCAAGTTGTAAAGAACATCAGAAGATCATCATCTAACTCAGAAGAAACATCCCATTAGCAACCAGACAGAGTAGCTGTATGTGTGGCCACTCTTCTCGGAGGGTTTATTAAAGAGCCATGTCTGCTCTCTTCCACAGACAGTATCAGCAGGAGGTCCAGTCAGCCCCAACCCGACACACCAGGGGAAACAGGATTCAGCTGCTCCATCTTCTGCCCACCCCTAGGCAGCTCCAGGGCAGTGCCTGCTGTGTTACTCAGCACAAGGGAAGACGTGCAAGGCAACCCTTGCTTCCCCAGGAACTCGGGTAAAGTTTCATTTGGCTGTTGTTTGAAGTGGCCTGGCTTGTTTTCACTAGCACAAAAAACACCCAGTTTATTCTTGCAGTGGTTGCAAGTATTACAGTTGTCATGTACCGGCACAGTAGGACATTGCATACATCTCACTACGAATGTTAGACTTCAGCTGCTTACAGCAGAACAATGTTTACACAAGGAATTGCAATCCATTAGCTTAACCCAAAGCCCACCTCAGCAGATCCAGTCCTCGCTATGATGGAGCAGACGTTCCTTCCTGGATACCAGATGTTATGTAGACAACTTCAAAACTCAAGGTTAGTTGTAGGAGGGACAGAAAACTGTGGAAAGCTCACAGACAAGTTGGAGACCACATCAGAGCTCAAAGAACCATATGGTTATGATAGAATATACACCCACTGCAAGGCTTTCAAGTACAGGAACTAGGATTTATCTCTTAATGATGACCTGGAAGAAAGCGTCTTCTGTTAGAGAACACTGGTCCTTCCTGAGGAGGAACGCCAAGAGGCAGGAGTGCGAGCTACAGAAACTTTTGCCTTGTGGAGGAAAACAAATCTGCATCAAGTCCCCAGAAGTAAGACCTAGGGAAAAACCTCACTTAAGCAACACTGCATTAATCTAAATCAACAGGCAGAGCTTGCTTAGCCCATTGAAGGGGTAACCTCAGAACTGAGTTGACTGAACGCTGAACCCGAGGTCAAGTTCCCAGGAAGAGCAAGGGTAACTCTGCTCATGCCACCCAGGCAGCAGTCACAGGACCAGTGGGTGAGTGTCCACCTCTACCATAGACACTACTAGTACAAGCAAGACAAGACAGAGGAGCAGCTAGCACAGGTTTCACAGACAGTAAGTTGCTACTCTTATTTTTTCAAACACAATGTGAAGGCACATATCATTCCCCCACTGTTAGCATGAACGCAGCCTGCAACTAAGCCTTGTGAGCAGTGCCATACTATGAAGTCTGTAGCAAAGGCTCCTCAGATCTTACAAAGATGGGCAGTGCCTTCCCTTACCCTTTTCTACACATTTTGTTCTGGATTCTTCCCCCAACAGTTAACACAGCTACACAGCATTTCCTTCCTCCAGCACTGGAACATCTGATTCCATTTTTCTTGCCAAGTCCAAGCAGACTGCAGCAACACATACTCATCTACCCGCTGTGGGTGCCCATCACTACCTTGGTATGCCTGCATGGAGATTACTCCTCCTCCCCATGCAGGTGCTCTGGACCCACAGTAGTATCAGAGTACACATACAAAAAGCAAGCAAAAACCTACAGGTTTCTTACAGAAAGCCTGGCTACCTCATCCAGAGCCAAAGTCAGGCTTGATGCTCTGTAAGGAACAGCTGCTGGGACAGGCTCTTCAGGGACACTGGTACAAAGTGCTAACTGAGACAAACCCTGGTTTCACACCAGCATCACTTGCAACACACTGTTTCACTCTGGTGTGCTTGCATAGCACGTACTAGTTATCTAACATTGGCAGGCCCTCATGCAGGTCCCAAACTAGCTGCACATCAGTCTGTTTCTGAGGGGCAGAGAGAAAACAGAATTCCTCTGCAGCCTGGGGCATTCAGACATCATTGTTTTACTTCCCATAGCTCAGAGCAGACACCAAACAATACTGATTGTATTGCAGAAGCATGGCCACACACAGGCTAACCACGTTCTTAGATTACAGTTGTAGGCTAGGAAAAAGAGTTATCCTGACCCACTTAGACTTACACATCCCCACATAAGTCAATACAGGACATGGCATTAGAATATGGAGCAGCTAAGACTTCAGTCCTTCTTGAATAGCTGGCACAGCATTCTGTGCCTTAAATGAAAAAGCTGTTTAGCACATTAGTTTAACTGGTCCCAAGTAATTTTACTGAAGTTTGATCACTTTACAAGTTTCCGCTCATATGTAAAAGAATGCAAGAACCGTCTGTGTGAGCTACCTTAAAGTTTCCTGTAACTTGGAGCAAATAGCTCATGCAAAGCCTCTTTTTCTTTAGGCCATCAAGTCCAACTATTGAGACAGAAGGCCCTGAGGAGACCAACCACCCTCAGAAACTGAACCCACCTCCAGTCTCCAGCAGTGAGGCCCACTGCCAGTCTATCAAAAATAATTTTCAGGGGGAAGGATTAAGTGTCACATTTCCAAGAAGGAGAAACCTGCTTCCAAGACACACTGGATATTTTCCAGAAAACAGCCTCCAGGGAAGTCACAGGCAAGTGGCAGACAAAATGCAAGTATATTTTGACCACCTCCTCACCTCCTTATGATGTGTTAAAAGTTTCTGGAGCGAGACAGAGAGAGACCCCAAGCATATACAGGCTGAAACCACATTTTCCTTTTTTTTTTTTTTTTTAAAGTTTTCCAAGCACCTAGCTCTAGGCAGTACAGGACAAAGCACTGACCAAGTTTTTGAAAACACTAATTTTCTTCTCAGAAATTGAGACCTATTTTGTCACTATCAACAGCCTAGGGAAGAAAGTTGGTTTTCAACCATTCTCCTAAAATATTTCAAATTGGTACTCAAATGACTCCCAGCTCAAAATACTTCCATCTTTAGAGTATGCTGGAGGTCTGCACTACAGAGCACAGCACTTGCATCAAGTACTCACTCATTAACAAAAAAACCCACCTGATAAACAGATTAGGCTTAGCCAGAAAGCAACAGCCCTTCCAGAAGTATTCCTGCAACTAAGACATCCCAAGACCACAAGGCAAGTGCCAACAGACCACGATTATAACCTCATCCTCTCCTCACCTATCTCACTGCTGGCATGGCTCAACTCCCTCCAGGCACTGCAGTGGGACTCAGGACCACCGCAAAGACAAACCTTAAAGCCAACCACACAGCTGTAGCTGAGGCTGGCACTGGATCCCAGTGACACCCTGCAGTTGGGAGGCAAGCCAGATCAGCTCACTTATCTGGTGAAAGCACAACCCGGCAAAGAGAAACTACATGTCTTTAGTTTGATCAATCTGCTACAGTCTAAGATTGCAGTTTTACCAAACAAGCAAGCCAGCTGCCCAGCACCCTTCCTGCCTCTGCCATCAAGACAGGGCTGCCAGGCAAGCAGTGACCAGGGGAACACTGCCATCAGGCACCAAACAGCACCAGAGCATGCACTTGGGACCTGCCAGCTGCAAGCTTGGGTCCAACCTGACAGGCTGCAGCCCAAAACAACCTGCAAGGCTTCAGACACTCCAGTCCTCTGTTTCTTAATCAGTTGGCTGCCGTTGCCTGGTATCAGGGTTTCTAGTAGCAGGTCCAGTGCCAAGCTAGCTCTGACCCCCCTTCTCTGCCGCTTGCTACAGCTTTTACCAAGGCATGACGTGACTCCTGTACGAAGTAATCTACAGTCAACCAGCTCCTTCAGCCAAGAGCAAAGCCCTTGTGCTCAGCATTCCTGGCATCCTACTCCCCAGTGCCTATCACACCACGGCCACTCAGCACCCAGGAATCCGCAATTATCTTCAGTCTAGCAGTCAACAAAAAAAGCTAGATTTAACACTTGTTAACACTTGAGCAGCACAGCAACTACCTCATGTCAAGCAGCAGACTCCATGTTCAAGGCACCTTCCCCCACAGCAGCTTTTTTGGAGCTTTCATTCCCATCTTTGCTGGATGGCACAAAGCACCTACGTGCTTTATGGCTGTTTTTACAGTAGACGACATGTGGTCACCTCCACACTGAAGTGAGGGTGCTTCACACCTAGAAGAAAAGCACCTTGAAACTACCAACACTCTGTGCAGAGACTAAAGAAGGGGTAACAGAAGCAGGAGAGGTTGGACTAATTGTCCATGTAGAATGGGTTGTGAAACTATGGAGTGTGGAACTCTATATATTTAACATATTTCTCTGTGTATAGGCAAACTTACTTTAAATAGACAAAATCCAAATGCTAAGAGCTTGCTACTGAAAAAGTTTAAAATCATTGTAGCACAGCAGCAGTAGCTAAGCCCTAATACATACTTTCCAAAATGTTCCTGGAAGTTAAATAGTAACTGGAACAGGCACTGCATCCACTTAGCAGAGATCTGATGGCATTATTAATGCCAGAAATCCAGCAGCCACAGCTGTCAGGTTTTCCCAGCTGAGTTTGCTCAGAGCTGGCCCTGAACACCTCAGGCCCTAAAGACCAATCTGATCATTAAATGTTCTCTGCCTACATGCTTTTACTGGTACGTTGCTTCAGACCCCATAATGGCCTTGTTTTTGTTCAGCAACACAAAAGATGAGACTAAACACAAGAAATAAAAAGAAAGCCTCAAGTTCTTCAGAACCTGCACAGAGAAAGACAGTCAGGATAGGTAACAATCCCAGCCAATGCTGTGTCTGCAGGAGATGTGGTGTGGGTTTCAGCCCCTTCAACCAACTGAAGCACTTCAAGGCTTTCTTTGAATGTGGGTTGGGTTTTTTTTTTTTTGAAAACAAGTCCAGGATGTTTTTTTTCAGGAGTGGCTCAGTTTAGCCAGGACTGGGAACAGTAGGGCTCCTGCACGCCCATTTGTCTGGTGGCACAGCAGGGATGGAGCTGTAGACCCCTTCATGCAGGGGGTGGGATATTGCAAAGGCACTAGCAGCCATAGCCATTCCCTTCTCCCAAAGCTTCAACAAGCTTTATCAAGGTTTTGGGGGTTGGGTTTTGTTTTTTTTTTTTGTGTTTGTGGGGTTTTTTGTTTGTTTTTTTAATAGCCAACACAATGCAAGTAAGCTGCAAAACAGTTAGGCAAGTCTGGAACGATTACGGCCACCCTGCACCTCAGTCTAATCCTGTAAGGAAGCTGTGCATGCTGCAGCAGCATTTCTAGACAGGATTTTGCTGTAAGCCAGTCCTGACTGGACTAACTTTGATCTTCCAAATCCACAGTCCTCAGGAAGTCCCACATACAAATAGGAAGACGGCTGGAGCAGCAACGTTTTTCTAGGGTAAACAAGACAATAGGAGGGGAGCTGGCGTGGTGTTACCGCTGTGGCCAGTAAGGAGCTATTCCAGTGGCTGGAGAGGAAAGGTAAGCTCTGATGTTAGCAAAAGCAAGCTCAGCCCAGGAGCCAGCAGCTGCAGCTTGAACCCCACTGTGTGTGAAGGGAATGCATCTCTGAGTGATTAATTAGCACCAGCTCCGCTCCCAGCGGTGAGTAGGATTGCTGTTCCCCAGGAGGATAATAAGCCATTCCAGACCAAACAGTCCTCATTTGTTCAAAGCTGGTTTTACACCTTAATAGTGAGGAACAACAGTACACCTATGCCTACTCCATCTAGCTACAGGTTTCCAGAGAGGACCAGGTCTCTCTCAAACTGGAGGAGTTCATCTTTTCTTGCTATTGTAGCTGAAGCCTCTGCAGGGAAACAGCTTTCACCTTGGCCAAGAGATTTAGGCAACTGCGCAGAGCTGCACTCACCCAAATTCAGCTGTGCAATTCATCGAGGCCAGAGTCATCAGAAGGCAGTAATTAGAGTTATCTGGCAAAGAGCTAGAAAAGGCATTCACATTCCTTCCCACAGATCTCTCAGGCATTCAAATTACTGCTTTACAGACTGTGCTGCAGCCGCACCTGAGCTATTCCCAAAACGGTCACCCTATGCATTCCTGAGGAATCATCTGCATGCCAACAGCTTTAATTTCCTGAGCAGCCCACCAGTGACCTAGCAAATGCACCCTCGAGTATGGCATGGACAGTCAACACTAGTGCCAGCCAGGGCAGGCCTTAGCTCAAACCACCTATCCCCTGGGGTCACCAAGAGTTTCTTGTACGCTTTCCACCCATGACCTACCACAGCAAAAAGATTAAGGAGAGTGCAGTCCTCCTTCAAAAGGTACAACTGAGCTTAGGCAAGCGTCCACGCTAACCTGAACACTGGCATCATCTACTGGGCTCTGACGAGCAAGAAAAGACTCATCATGCTCCTCTGCCACCTATGGTTGTGTGTACATCCCCGCAGCTCACCCCATGAGAGATGGGCTCCAGCACCCTACCAGAGCCCAGGTACCCCCGGCTGGACAGAGGCTACGGCAAGCATCATCCCAGCTGAATCTCCTTCCAGGGCTGTCAGAGAGATCAGCGCCTCGGAGGAAACGAGCTGCACAAGGAAAGAATCAGCTCTGGCACTGTTTGTTTTTTTTCAGGAAAACACCTGAAAGCAAAGCCTTGCCTATGAAACAGCGGTAAGAGAGAAGCTGAGGAGGCTAGGAGAGCACTGCCAGAGCTGACAGCCGGGCTGTGGGACAGCCCCACAGCACACACAGCTTTAGACCAACGCTACACTGCACCCCCAAAGCTTGCTCTTTAAAGAAAGAGGAGGCAGCAACCCCCCAGCTCCCGACGCCACGGCCCCGGGGAGCCCGGCCACCCTGCGAGGCAAAGGTCCGGCTCAGGAAAAAAAAAAAAAAGAAACAAAACCACAAAGCAAAACAACAACACAATAAACCGAGGGGAAAAAAAAAAGCAAACAGCACCGGCTGGGGATACACTCACCGATGGAAACCAGCTTGATGCTCTCCCGCTCCAGGAACTCGAGGGCCACCGAGACATTCTCCAGCTGCATCTGGCGGAAGGTGGGCCGCTGGTGGTACTTGCGGTACATGCGCTTCTGGCTGAGCACCTCCAGGAGGGCGATGAGGCGCAGCCCATCGCTCAGGTCGTGCTGCAGGTTGCCGATGCGCTTGTTGACGCAGCGCAGGTGCTCGTTGCACCAGCGGGTGAAGGTGTTCTGC
>NW_008628489.1:0-832 GCF_000691845.1 Merops nubicus
TGCAACGGCTCCGACAACAGCGTCTACTGCGAGAACACCTCCTGCAAGGACGACGAGTACTGCTTGGAGGAGAACGGCCTCTACTACTGCCACGTCCGCACCGATGCCTCCTGCATCATCTCTGGCTATGGACACTACCTGACTTTTGACGGCTACTCTTTCGACTTCCAGAGCAGCTGTGCCTTGGTCCTGTGCACCACCATCACCCGGCCGAGGGCGGAGCGCTCGGACACTTTCCCGGCCTTCACCGTCACGGCCAAGAACGAGGATCGGGACACCTCTCTGGCCCTGTGGGTGAAACAAGTCCAAGTGGAGGTCTTCAATTACAACATCATCATCCACCGTGCCTACAAATACACTGTGCTGGTGAGAGTGGGGCCTGGAGGACCGTTGTTATTTCTCCACGCTGTGGCTCCCAAACCACGGAGCGGTTCCCTAGGCACAAGGCCTTGTGGCTGGCAAGGTTTTCTTGGGGTCGGGAAGTGTGTATGCTTGAGTTTCTCTCTAGGGTGCCACCAGGCACAGCTTTTGGAGGGGGCTTCCATTTTGGCTGCCTCGTTTTGAATGTAGAGGTGAGGCCAGCAGGGCCTCATTCGTGTCGTCCCCCAGCACCTCCGATGATGTTTCCCGCTCATGGTGCGTCTTGCATCCTTCCTTGCAGGTCAATGACGAGCGCCTCTACCTGCCCCTGAAGCTGGGCCAGGGCAAAGTGAACATCTTTGCCTTTGGCTTTCACATCGTGGTGGAGACTGACTTTGGGCTGAAGGTGGTGTACGACTGGAAGACCTTCCTCTCCGTCACCGTCCCCCGCAGCTTCCAGAACCTGACCTAC
>NW_008628489.1:845-1429 GCF_000691845.1 Merops nubicus
CGGCCTGTCCGGCCGCTACAACGGGAACCCCGAGGATGACCTGGTGGCTGCGGGCGGCACGCCGGCCACCAGCGTGGCCGAGTTCGGCCAGAGCTGGGCCAAGCGAGACGCCTTCTGCCGCGTGGGCTGCGGCGACCGCTGCCCCGCCTGCGGGAAGGTGGAAGGCTTCTGGAAACCCCAGCAGCTCTGCAGCCTCATCCCGAGCCAAAGCGGCGTCTTCACCAAATGCCACAGCAAGATCAACCCCAGCTTCTTCTACAAGAACTGCCTCTTTGACACCTGTGTCGACGGGGGAGCCATGCAGACGGCCTGCAGCTGGCTGCAGAATTACGCCAGCACGTGCCAAACGCAGGGCATCGCCATCACCGGCTGGAGGAACTTCACCTCGTGCTGTAAGTGCCACCCTGCCTCCGGGTCCTCCTCCTCTAGGGGTGTTTCCTGGGGTTGTCCACCGTAGCCATAGCACTTGCTGGAGCTCACCTCGTAGAGAGGTAGCAGAGCACCACTTGGAGCACCAGCGGGTGCTTGCTACCTTCAGGCCATCGAGCTGGACGTGTCCCAGGTCCCCGTGGTCAGTGCCTGGG
>NW_008628490.1:0-1281 GCF_000691845.1 Merops nubicus
GTTGGGGTAGCCGTAGTGCAGCTGGTCAGCGCAGGTCTCCAGGCAGGCCCGCAGGAAGCTGTAGGGCCTGGGGAGAGAGCACTGGGGCACTGAGAGGGGACGGAGGCGTGCGAGGGCACGGACCCTCCCATCAGCCCGTGACCCCTCAGCCCAGCAGCACTCCCCAGCCTGCCGGGGGCTTGTCTGGCACCCCACTGCCTGCACCAGCTAGCGCCATGCAGGCATAAGCTGCCAGAGGGGAAGGTGGGCCCTGGGTCCCTTGCACCAGGAGCTGGAGGCCTGTCAGCACATCCCAGGGGCTCTGCCTTCATCAAACACTTGCTGCTGTATCCCTCCTGAGAGTGGGGACAGAGGTCCCTGAGCCCCCCATGCCCCTGCAGTGCTGCCTGGGAGGGCTCCGCCCATCCCACCACCCCATACCTGCTGATGACTTTCCACTCGCACAGCTCCGACACTGTCACGTTCCTCATCAGCTCAACGAAGAACTCCCAGCACTTCTGTGTGCTGTTGGTGTACGCCTCCTCTGCAAGGGAATGGTGCTGGGCGTGGGCAGCACGCCCCTGCCAGAGCCTGTCCCTGCTCGTGGCTGCAGGTTGGTGATGCCCAGCACCCGGACCCGTGCCTAGGCCCGTGGGGAGGACGTGGGCACAGTGAGGAGCCGGACCCCGCAGCGTGCCACCGTGATGCCTGCAGCATGGCAGGAGTGCAGGCTATTGCTAGCTGTCCCTACTGTGGCCAGCACCATGGAGGGCTCTATGGCACAGCTCCACTATTTTGGGGATGGACAGAGAGCATGTGGCAAGGGGAAAATGGGGGCCAGAGCTGGTGGTGCAGAGCTGGCCCCGGCCAGGGCACCGTCAGCCTCACAGCGCCGCCCAGCCCTCGCCAAGCCATGGCACTCACCCACGATCTGGGCCGTCCAGTTGAACAGAGCTATGGATGGGCTCGTCCTGGCATCCTGGGCAAAACCCTCTGCCTTGGAGTCCACTTGGCATAGCCCAGTCTCCAGGAGCGCTGTGGAGGGGAGGGGACAGGATCAGCAGCGTCTGGCACTGGCAGGGCTGGGGCATTCAGTCCCTCGTGCAGGCAGAGGCTGTGGGGCGGGGGCCAGCTAGGCAGCTAGGCTGTGGGCAGCTGTCCAGGGGCTCGGAGGGGCTGTTGAGGGCCTGTGGGGTCTGAGCTGTGCCCCCCACCCGCGGTGAGTCAGAGCAGGGGCCACCCTATGTCTCCGGGTGGTTCCATTGCTGCCAGACAGGGCTGGGGCAGGAAGAGGAAGCGCTG
>NW_008628491.1:0-18339 GCF_000691845.1 Merops nubicus
GGGGTCCGAGGTTTGGCGTTTTCTTCTCTCCCACACGCTGCAGGAAAGGGGGAAAAAAAGAAAAAGTCTATGCTACTCTGCAGCCAGGGAGCCTCGTGCGTCTGAAATGCATGGTGGTGTCTTACCAGAGCTCTCCTGGTTACAAAAAAGGCGGTGTTTTAATTTCTTAGGATCCTTTAGGTGGGAAGAGAGCTTTAAGAACAAGTCCGACCATCAAGGCAACGTTTGTTGGAAGGTGCTAAGTTCAATAAAGTTGAAAGCCAATGGAGGACACTGGAAAAAAATGGTTTGAAATGAGACCAGGATGCTGTTGAGGAAATGGTCCTCACCTTGAGAGGAATCCAACCTACAGCATGGAAATAATTCCATGAAAAACAGCCCTTTACTTAAGAATTAATTTAAAGAAAAGCTGAAGACACCTACGTTGCTGGGCATGCTTATTTTGTTAGAGAATACTAACAAAAAGTTAGAGTTAAAAGTGTTAGAGGCAGGGTGAAAAATGGAACAAAGTATGTAGAAAATATTTCATTTTTCTTTTTTTTCCCCCAGTGGCTGGGAACTTTGCATGCAGAAAAAGAACCTGAGTATAAGCCATATACAAAACAACTTAAGTAACACGTTGTTCAAGTGCTGAAGGAGGTTAAAAGAGCATGTTCAGAGAAACCACATCAACTGCCACACAGCAACAGAGAAAACATCAAAATTTGGCATGATGATCCAGCCTGTACTGGACACGTTGAGCCAGATAATCCTTCTGAACATCAGAAAGCAGTGAAGAAATGTTGATGAACATCTCTTCAGGAAGATGAAGATGAAGAAGGTTCTCCTTGGGCATGGAAACCATGGATAGAAACTCATGCCTTAGCTTCTGCTAGGTGATAATTTACACCAGTGAAAAGCAAGTATAATGTATAACACTCTCAATTCTGGATGCCCTGGACACATCTGGACACAGAGCAGCAACAGAAGTCAAGCCCACGTGTTTTAACACAGTCACAGTCTATGGTAGCTGCAAGGTGATCACAGATAACAAAATGTAGTTGTTTCTCTCACATTGCCCTGCTCTTTCCTCCTAAAATCTCCTTTTTAGGGTTCTGTTTCAAACACTTGTGGCTTGGGTCAAGCTCTCTTTGGTGAAATCACTGATTATTTCAGCCTTTTGGGCCACAGCTACTTCTGTCACACAAACCCTTCCCTCTGTTGTTCCAAAAGCTACAAATGGCCACCCAAAAAACCTCAGATTTCTTGGTTTGGAGCTGGCTGGTTCACACCAGGGCTGAATTTGCTTCCATAGCTTTGCCCTGACCACACACTTGTTCTCTGGCACCTTGTGGACTCTGCAGCCCGTTTGTTTGTTCACCCCCCCAAAAAAATGGCTTAGCAAAACCAATAATGACTTTTCCATTTCTTGCAGATAACCTATAGCTGCTCTTTTTTGATCTGCAGAGCAGATCACTGCCACCCAGAGAAGCCAGGACATGAATAGCTTCTGTCACTGCTACCATTCTTACTGTGATAGATCTTCTGGAGGATTAGACAAAGGTTGTGGCCACATAAAGAGAGAAAGGCAACACTTCAGGCACAAACCTGGGGCAAACTGCATCGTGCCAGCTCTGATCAAACAAACAAAGTTCTGTTGAAAGCACAGAAGGCAGAGGAGGACATCTCTTGAGATGGACCTGAAAAACAGGAGAAAGCTGCCCCAGTTTGTCCAGGGATAAATTTGTCAACGTTAAGAGCTGGGACCACATAGGATCTTGGTGCTTTGGGGTTTTTTTTTTGTGTGTGTGTGTGTGTGCTTTGTTTGTTTGCCCTTTTTTTTCCCCCTGATATATTTTCATCTTTATAAAACCTGGGTTAACTCAGTTTGGACTTCTGCTCAAGGATGAAATATTCTTCTTGCTGCCATGCTCAATGCAGTTAAGGAAATAACTTACAGAAGAATATATATGAACAATTTAAAAATGGTGTTAAAACTCAATTCGGGTCTGATGGAGGGGTGGAAATTCCACAGAGGAATCTTGCTGTGCTTCTGCTTCGCCTTCACTGAACATTTCATCTGAGTTTCTACAGTCATTTTTAGGGCATCATGAATTAAAGATCTCAGTAGGAGCGTGAGCCATGGTGAGAAGATGCTGCAGGATGTCAGGCACATCCCTGCTCCAAACAGAGACTGCCCAGACCCTTGGGGAGTGCTGGACCTGGGATTTCACTTTGGTCTCTTGTAGAGGAGAGGGCACGCTGCCAAAGATGGAGAGGAATGTGCAAACTGCTAATTCCAGCTAAAACAAGGTGAAGGGGAGAGGAAGAAAAACTCCCAGCTCTAGATTCTGTCCCCTCACTGAATGGAGGTGTGGGAAGGGTCCCTTTGCTCCTACAGTGAGTCTCACCTACCTCTGTCAGACCATGGGGTTTGCAGGCTGAAGCAGAGAAAAGAAAGATCAATATCCCCCCCCCAAAAAAGGGCCTGGTTTAGAAGCACCATGTGCTTTTTGCAGACTGAAGCAGAGAAAAGAAAGATCAAAATCCCCCCCCCACCCAAGCTGGTTTAGAAGCACCATGTGCTTCTTTTCCCACTTGTCCCCAGAGGACCTGGGCTGTTCTCCCTTCTGTTGCTGCTCTCCAGCTCCACGGCTCTCTTGGCTCCTCTCTCTGCACCACTTCAGACCTTTCATTTCCAAAAGCAACGAGCCTCACCTCTCTCCCCCTGTCTTTTTCTGGGTGTCCCTGCCCTTTCCAACAAGTCCTGAACTCAGCAGCCAGTTTTAGCTGCAGCTGATGGGGGCTCAGGATTCCCAAAGCTGGTCAGGCTGCTGCTGGCCCCGTGAGGGTGCGTGGCTGCAGGTGGCTGCTGTGCAAGCTGCTGCTGGCAGGAGAGGCTGCAGGAGGATTTTCAGAAGTGCTTGAGTGATGAAGGGACTTAGCTGCTGTTTTCCAAGCGGTGCAGGCTCCTAGGAGACTAAATTCCTTTGACCTTCCTTGGCTCCTGTCGATGGGAGTGTTTGAGAGCAGGCTGCAAGCCTTTCAGAAGCCACCAACGCTTCCAGAGACCCTCAGACTTTCTCTTCTGATGGAAAGTCTCATTCTTTTGCCACTCATCAACCCCCTTCCCCTCCCCAATTTCTGTTTTACAAGCCTTGGGTTCAGCTTTGTCCGTTAAGAGGATCTTACATAAAACACTGCTCACTGAAATGTGATCTTTGCACATTTCTGAAGTTTTAATTTTCCTGTGGTGTAATCCTGTTACTCAGGTCATTCATTTTGTCACGCCTTGGTATCAGTCTGGTCCAGGTTTGGCTGCAGGGCTATGTTCTCCTGACATTTAGAGCAAGAATTCCCTGGGAAATCAGTCAAGAGGTTTGACATCGCTGCTGGCCAAGCTCCAGTGGGTTTAGTTTTACTCTGCTTCTCTATTTATTGTGGAATCTGTCTGTCCAAAGCTGCACATTGAGTTCTGGGCTAGAGAAGGAGGACTGAAAGGGACAAAATGGGCATTCATTGGAGGGATTCATTCAGGCTTTCCAGAAAGGTTTTACAAGAAGCTGTGCACTTAGATGACTGCTGAGCTTCCTTAGCCCTGCTCTGTTACCTCCCTTAGGAGACAATTTGGGTAGATTGCTGCTTCTTTGCTCTGTCCCCCACCTCAGCAGGCAGCAATTACAGTTGGAAGAGCAGAATTAAGATCTAGGTAGCACAGGAGGCTTTCCATCTTTAGAAGCAGTTTAATTTCAGCATGGGATGGACAAGCCCTTTTGCTGCTGATAAACTCCCACAACTCCTATTGCAAAAAGCTGCCTCAGTGGCAGAGAGAGGATTTGATGAGCTGGAGGGTTGGAAAGTAGCCCTGGTCACTCATGGGGGGTACAGGAGAGTCAAAGTGGGGAATTCCAGGTCAAATGGAAATGGGGGAGAGAAGTAGCTGCCTTGTGGAGGGGGACAATGACATGCAGCAGCACAGGGCAGGGTGCAGGAGGTTCTACACGTGCCAGGAGGGACAAACAGCCCAGCATGCTGGTGGTTGTGTGCTCTTAGTCATAAATTCAATAACATATTTGCTTAAATATATTTTACAAAAAGCATCCTTGCTTGATTTGAAAACTCAAGGAATAAACCCCCCACCCATTCCCTTGGTAGCTTATTCCCAAGACTCATACTTTTCAAAGACCCCAAATGGTCTCTAAACTGAGTTTGTGTGAATTCATCTGCCACAGAGTGTTTCTTATTATGCTGTTCTCTCCCAGATTAAAAAAGCCTCTTGAACTTCTACTGCCTCCCCATGAGGATACTTATATAATGTGAGCAAGTCCTCTCTTCATCATCCTCCTGATAAGCCAAGCAGGCTGAGCTCTCAAAGCCTCTCTGAAGAAATTTCTCTGACTTTTTTTTAATTCCAGCTCCTGTTTGTGCCTTCACCACTTTTCCAACATGCTTTTTAGAATGCATTTTTAATACCAGACTCCCAGCAGGCATATCCTGGGGTCAAAGCACTTCTTGCAGCACACGTAGGGATGGAGTCAGGCGTTCTCAGGGCAGCATGGCCTCGTGGCAGGACAGTTTTTGGCTCCTCCACCCTAATTCCTCAGACTTTCTCAGGATATAGTATAGATAGACCCTTCTGGAGGGTGGCTACACCCTTGTTTCACTCTGAGACGTGAAGTTTTGCAGCCATTCTGCCTGACAGGCCTAACACTAGAGAACAATCCAGTCTGCTGTGTTTGGCCATCCCCTTTTCAACCTCCTCATTTAAGCCACGTTCAAACTCTACTGGCAGTGATTCTATATTTACTCCCAGATTTATTTACTGAGGAAAATGCACACGAGGCCTCACAGTGATCTCTTCAGATCCCTGCCAACTGCTGCCACTACTCCTCCACTAAGTACTTTCAGAGACTTGTCAGCCAGCTCTGAACCCATTTACCTCCCCATGGCTAACGTAGGTGGGGAATGCTTCAAACAAACATCCCTTGCTTTTGTGGTAGAGCCTCTAGAAACATTTAAACACACTGCTCTCTGCCACCACCTCTGTCAGCCAAGGTGAAACTTCAAAATTATCTGTCCTGTGTTGTTCTGGTTGTCTTTCTTTTTTTTTCTTGGCAAAGCTGAAGCCTTGAAGTATATTTGATGTGGTCAAATGCTGGGAATTTGTTCTTCCTTCAAGCCATTTGCTTTGTGCAATAGAATGATAATATATATAATAAATCCATCCATAGCCATAGGATCTCTACACCTAGTGGAAATATATGCCATGAATGGATTTATGCAGCATTGTTCTGAGAAAGGCAGTTTTGCTTCACATCATCCAGGCTATCTTTGCAGCATACAATAGTAGCTCTCTTCTTCCCACTGTGTATTTTGCATGGTTTTTCCTCCCTCTCAACATCAATACCTTCAAAAAACTAAAACCTCCAGCCATGGAAGTGAAGGTGTTGATCTTTTTTTTGCTTTGCAGAGGTTCCTCTTTTGTTGAACTAAGTGAAAAGCAGGGTCTGACTACGAATATTTACACGTTCAAGCTCTTTTGTCCACAAGCTTCTAAAGAAAACCTGACAGAATGTTTTCCTTCACACCCTTTGTAGAACATTAGTTTCATTTCTGACACTTTTTCATGTTTGCAGCTTGAAATAAAGGATTAGATGAAGCCTCATGACTTGTTATAACTTATGGAAAGGTTTTAAACTCAAAAATAGCAATTGGAATTCTTCAGTCTCTTTTATAGAGTCATAGAAAGTATTGGGGAATAAATTCCTTTAGAGGAAGGGACCTCTAAAGGTCATCTAGTCCAAATCCTCCTGCAATAAAAACAGGGTCAAGCTGCTTAGAGCCTCATCAAGCCTGACCTTGAATGTCTCCAGGGATGGGAGACATTCCCATCCCCCTTTTCCCTTTCTTCTTCCCTTTCACCTTCCCCATGGAACCAAGATTGAGTCCTGGAGGGGAAAATCATCACCTGAGTTACAGGTAAGAGTAATTTGCTGGAAAAATGGAGAATTTAAGCCACACACAGAAAACAAGGTGAATATAAAGCAATAAGCATCATAGTACAGCCCAAATATCAAAAAATTAAGAAAAATGTGTCAGAGATTTCTACTGTGATCCTGAGGAAGGGTTTTTTTAGACAAGAATCTGTCCTTATTAAATAATGAATAAATAAAATACACATTTTCCCCCACTGTTTCTTTGTGTGTAGAAGACACTGAAAGTCCTAGGCTATTTCAGAAGTTTGGGCACACCATTGATTCACTTGGGTTTTGTGATGAGGCCAAAAAAGGAGGAAAAAAACCCCAGAAAGCCTGGGAAACCCTATAAGTGTCCAGTCTCAGTGGTTTTGTTACTGCACCAAAATAAGGGGTCAGGGCATAATAGCACTAGAAAAAGCTGACTTGCTGTAGATTTTACATAATGAGTTCCCAGCTTTCTCTCATTCAGCACAGCTTCAAGACAGCACAGAGAGGAGATTTCAGCTCTAAAGATGTCAGTGGGAGAGCTCCAGTTCCTTTGGTCAATGACAATAAATTAAAGGCATGCCTCGGTGCTTGCAGGAGGAGGGGGAGCAGAAAGCAAAGCTGAAAATGCCAAAAACAATCTCTCAAAAATGTCCCAAAATATTCCTTTTCCTTCTCCACGGCTTGTTTAGAAAGGGTTGGACTTGGCATAACTTTCTTTGCTTTCTGCTGCTTTTTGGTTAAGTCTATTTAGTGATATCTTCTTATACCAAAAAAATAGGCACAATTTCCTAAGAATCAGGTTCTTCAGCCTCATTCAGGAGGCTACTTTCAGCAGAGATGCAACAGCAGAGCAGCAGTTTCTTATTGTGCACTGTCACCTCCAGCCACAATTAACGTTTCCCCTTCTCATTAGAGGTTTTTCCTCTGACCCTTTTATGTTTTGCCTTTTTTTCCCCTTTTTTTAAGAGGATAGAAGAAGCCACAGTAAAGGTGACAGCTGGTGTCTGTGGCTTGGAGGTGGGAAAACAACTTCTCTGCGAGCAGAGAGATGCTGCAAACTCTTGCCCTCTTGTCCCCTTTCCACCTTCCCCACCAAGGAACCTCCTCCCCAAACCTCTGCTACAGCCAGAGATGAAAACAAAGTTAATCTAAGTTCTATCTGTACATCCCAAGCGATGGGAACTCTATTTCTGTAAAGAATATATGTCTTAATACTCATTTAACCTCTTTAAAATCAAATGCAGGACTTAAGCAGCTCCCACTACCACGGCTGAGAACTATTTTGTGTATGTTATGACTCACATATATACATTGTATTTAATAGGATTTAATAGCCTGACAAATATTTACAACTATCTTCACAACTATTTCCAGCCTGCTGAGTGTTGGTTGACATCTCTGTGTGCTGAAATGCCCAGAGAAACCTGACTGGAGCTGGCTTACAACTGACAGCTGAGAAGTGGCTGTGTTGGCAGGAGAGAAATTCAGAGTCTCTAGCAGCCAGGGGACCTGGAGACTGCCACAGAGGTTGGCAGGACCTCCAAAGGGCTGCAGAACGTGGCCCTGGGTCCTGGGTTGTGCAGCCCTGGTGCCTGGGAGCAGGCAGGAGCTTGCCTGCATGGAGGGGATCCACTGCTGCTGTAGCACTGTCTAGTTGAGCATCACTTTCTGGAGGGCTGCTGCACCAAAATCAAGCAGCTCCTCTTCATTTGGGCTCAGAAGAAAATGAGACAAGTTGCTCACCCTGTGTCTGTCTGCTTTCCTCTGCACAAAAGGAACCAGAGGGTCAGACAACCTGGCACTGCTTTTAATGCTGAGGCAGTGCACAGTGGTTTGAAACAGAGCTTGCATTCTTCAGGCTGCCCAGCACAGAGCTGGATGAGGCACTTCTTGGCTGGCACAAAGCTGGGAAGTCCCTGGATTCCTCCAAACCCATGGGAGTAAAACAGAAAGGCCATGAACATCCTAGATGTTGAATTCTATAGAACACCTCATTTCAAATCCCAGCTATTTATCCACATAGTTCAATGATTTTAGGAGAAGGCACATGGTATAATTACCTTACCAGTTATAATTACACTTTACCAGTGGGGAAACTGAGGCAGGCAGCAGTTTATCCTTGTCCAACAAGTCCATGAAGTCACAGAATCTGGAGGAAGAATGAGGTCTCTGAAGTCCAAGTCTCTTCAGCCACAAGCAGAGCTACACACAAGAAAGTGTAGGGGTGGGTCCAGGACAGTATGCTGTATTTTTGAATGAAGTGGAATAATTTATGGTCTGATTTTGGACATCAGAGGCCAAATTAATTTCGTTTTGAAAGCCTCACAGCAGGTTATACAGCTAAAAAGACTTATCTGATGTATTGTCAGCCTGAAGGCACACACAACAAAGACTTTTCTATCTAACCTACCTCCCCAACACAAAGCTCTAGCCAAATACTTTCCTCTCAGACTTTTCCAAAGTGTCCTAGTGTAATTTTCATTTCAATTTAAAATTAAAGTGGTGATCTCCAATGACACATCACCGAGACAGAACAGCCCAAGGCAGGAGCAGCTCCAATAAATTTGGCCTTTTGGGGGGAGTTACACCAGAGGATGATGTGCCACGTTTGACTGCGCCGTGGTCGCACACCTCTGGCTTCCAGCAAGCACCAGTTTAGCAGTTCATGAGTCCCACGAACTCACTGGGATGCCTTTACAGCACATTGGACTTGCCCTGATCAACCAACCTGCACCAGAGGAGTGCTTAGAGATCTTCCAGTGAAGAAATATCCATAACTAAAAAGCATTTACTGTAATGAAGACCCTTTAAAAGAGGCTCTGCAGCCTGCAGCGGAGCTCTAGTCAACGTGTAATTGCCCCAAATATTGCAGAGTGTATTTTCCTTCCTCTTTTGCATATGTTGAATATCATTTTCTGGGTAAAACAAACATCTGGGCACAGCTGTGGAGGTGGATTTTGCACTAGTTAGAGTGGATGACCTTCAGTTCTTGGTTTTGCCCAGCAGTCTGCCAAAATCTTTGACCTCGGACCAAAAGTCTTTTGACCTTTCAAAGTTTACTTTTAAAAATAGAGGTTAACTTTTATGCTGCAAATTATCCCTTCATCTCTTCTAATCCCCCAAGTCTGACATCGCAGTCCCACTTCAATTATGCTAAACTCTTCTGTTAATTTTAAATCATGTAACTTAATTCCTGGCAAAGCAGGCTGGTGATTTTCAAAATGTGGTTAATGAGGCAAAGGACAATCTAGATTCTGCTGCTGAGCTCATCTGAATCCCTTAGCTCGCTGAAGATGAGGATGGAGAGGCTCTTCTTCACAAAAACCTGGGTTAGATTTTCCAAAAAAATGATTTTTTAAGTGCAGTTATGGGGCTGTGAAATTGGAAGTTGAGCACGCAAAGAAGTGAAACGACTTTTACTAGAGCTACAGAACAACACTGAGGCCAAACCAATGATGCTTGGAAGGTGTAAGTTGTGTCCTCCCCTTTTAAATCCCAAATGCAGACCCTACCCCATTTTCAAGATGCCAATCCAGGGAGCTGGTATCTATGTCCACGGATGGATGCAGATCAGTGTCATTCTCCCTCTCATTTGCAGAAGCCAAATGTTTGCTAATAACTTGGTTCACTCACCCCTGACTCAAACAATAGCTTTATCTAAGGCCAGTTAATAGAGGAAACCTTGGGAGACTCTACATTTTTTTCCAGTGCTTACCCCCCATCTCTGGATCTCTGTCCTTACTTGGTCAGATAGGCTGAAAACTCATCACCAAAGCAAGCTCAAGGTGAAGCCTAAATTCTTCAGAGACGTTGTCATTTACTGCTATTTATTTCTCTGCATTAAAGAATTCATACAAAACTCATTTATAAATAGACCTCAATTTTTTCTTAGCATGCTAAGCTTTTTTTTTCCCTTTTTTTTTTAAAAAAAACCCCAATATTTGGTACATGAGCCTTTCTTTTTGTCTGAGAATGAACAATTAACACCCAGACAAGACAAAGCAAATGTATAAACATCCCCAAAGAGGTACATTTATCTTTTATTTAACATTTTCAGTGGCCTCCCTACAAGGCAAGAGAGATTCTTTCAGGATTTAAGGTGGGAATCAATACTTACAAGAAAGCTCCAGTGGAAAAGTTGGTTTTTATACCAAGGTCAACTCCAAGTGAAACTGAAGGCAGTTTTTAGGAGTTAAGAGGCTGGAGGTCCTTTTGTTTCTTCAATTTCCTGAGGGAAAAACTGGGGGAGAAACAAGCAGCAAGGGGACATAAGAAATGGACCCATGTTGACTCCTTTGGAAGGACTGAAGTTGTGCTTTTGCCTGAGATGATGGAAAGGACAGCAATGGTGCTGGCCATGAGGCAACAAGGACAGCAGAACACAGGTGACCTCAGGAAGTTGTGAGGACAAAACCAGCCCAGAAGAATAGGAGGCAACAGGCACACACACCTTCTGTGTAACAAATTTCTGGGAGCTAGGCAGATGGTTGGACACTGGGGGGCCAAGAGTGGTCACAGCAGTTGCTTCTCAGCATGGATCTTATCGTGTCCCATAGCTACCACCTAAGACTTTGTCCTATCACCAAAGATGAAGACTATCTTGAACACACAGACCACAGTAGGCAGCATGTGGTTGACTCCACTGTAAATTAAAATGTTAATTTTCATGTCTGGCAACTCTAGTGCATCAAGCAAAACGGGGCAGTAGACCAGGACTTCAGACCACAGGCTTCCCCAAGTTTATTCTGCTCAGCAGTTGAGCTTCTGTGTCATCTATAATTTTATGCATTTGTATTCAAGAGCATCCTTCAATAACAAACAATCAGCTCTAAAACCAGCTCCAGCCTCGTGGTAACCAAACAACAAAACCTTGTGACTGAGAAGGCTGCAAACATTTTAGAAAAGGAGCCAAAGCTTCTTTATTAATAAGTGACAGAAAGTAAAAAATACATTTAAAAAAGAGTTTCAAACCCAGTTTCTAAAGCAGATGCAACCAGAAGAGAATCATGCTGCTCTGATTGCTTTTTTTTCCTAAGCCATTAAAAGAACATTAGGTAAGCTAATGCAACAGCTGGCTGCACTACCACTTCCACACTACAATCCATAATGGTAAAAGCAGCTTTTTCAGGCATTTTAGTGCAATTTATGCTGTTTACAGGTCTTATTTGGGGCATTCTTCTATCTTTTAATGCCAACTGATGTCACCCTAGCTTATCAAAACCCCACAAAGTCAAGACAACTCCACTTAGCAGCAAGTTTGTTTCCTTTCAGGGCTAATCTCAGAGTAGTTTTGAATTCCCAAGAGATAAATATCTATCAGAAGCCTGAAGCTATCTTGGTGCTATACAGTGGGTGATGTATAATTGAACATTAAGTAATCCAAGTAATAGAAGTCATAGGTCAGCTGTCTCTCCTCCTTAGACAACTCCTTTAAGTATTGCCTCACTACTTCTGCACTCGTTCTTTCATCAGAGGAGTGTCTGTCTTTGAATTTAGGAAACTTCAGCTCTGCTGGAGCACCCACCAGCTGCAAAAAGGAATTGGCATCTTCTTCCAGGGTTTCAAACTTCCCTATGAAGTCATAGTGGATAAGGCAGGGATAGCAGAGCTTACTGACTTGCTCCCAGTGAATGTCCATCCCTATGGGGCGATGGGAATCTAACAGATACTGGATGAACTCCCTGAATTTAACTCCAGCTCCCGTGTTCAACGCCTCCTCCTTTGCATCACGCCTGTACTTCTTAATTATTGCCTTCCCAAATACGGGGTGGTAGTAGCTGTTGGGGTGTTCAAACTTATCCCTGAAGGCAGACACCAATCTCTCCATGGGGTCACGTACAAAGATTGCCTTGGTGTAGGTGTTGAGGCGTGTGTGAATCCCTTTGAGGTCATAACTGTCCAGTTTCCTGAGGTGCTTCCCATAGTGAACGTCGTCGTGGGAGATGTTGTGCGCCGAGGCAGCCAGGCCGTTGAGCACCATGAGGACCCTCTTCCAGTTGGAGCAACCTGCTTTGGGCACTTCACAGTAGAGGACTTTGTGCCTGTCCTCCACGTAGATTCTGGACACCAAGTGCAGGAGGTGGGTTTGAAGCTTCTTCCTGCTGTTGTGGCTCTTGCAGAAGTCCCGCAGGAAGGATCGGCGCTTCTCCTGGGCACCATCCACGTCCTTCCACAGTGTCTTGTTCAGAGGGTGCAGGGCAGGAGGGGAAAACACCCCTCTGGTCTGGCCAAGGGGCGACTCACTCATCTTCTGCTGGCCAGACAGCTGGCTCCCCGAGGAGACAGACACCACGCTGACAGGGTCAGCCTTGTCCCACCAATGCCTGCTGCCTGAGACACGCTCCCCGAGGCCAGGGGCACTCCTGGATGCTGCTCCTCTTGGCATCACTGCCTCTGGGAGTGTGAAATCCTGCAAAAAAAAAGAGGAGGAGAGCTTACAACTCGGTCACAGCCCAGCCCATGCACCCTGCAAGCAAGGATGGCTGTGTAGGCTCAGCACCAAGCCACGTCCGGCACCACCAGGTCTCTTTTGAACCAGCTGATCAATGCCTTCCTACAAAAATAAGTAGCTTAAGCCACACCTTTTAAGAAATCAGAAGAGGTTCCCAGAAGGAGGCTGATGGTCCTGGTAGGGGTGGCCAGGTGCTTGTCTCTGCTGAATTTTCCTCTGTGACCAGCACTGGTGGCCACTCTCCAGACTGCACCCACAGTCACCCCGAGAGCTGATGGATCTGCTTCCACTGCTGGGACTGGGAGCAGGCTTTGTCCTCCCCAGTGTTGGCAGGGGATGAACCTAAGGCTCCTAAATAGCTGGGAGCAGTGGGTTTGAGTGGGGTGTAGTGATGGGTTCCCTCAAAAAAGGTCCTATTCCTGTCCCCCTACAGTCCAAGGGCGTGGGATGCACACACAGCTCTTTGCAGCACAGATGCCTGCACCTGAACCAGCTGCTTTCACAGCTGATAAGGCCAAACAGGTGCCTTTAGAGCCTATTTCATCTGACTTATTTAAACATCAACATTAATGACATCAACTAACTAAACATCAACTACTGGCCCTGCAAAGAACGCGAAAAGAGGAGACTTTCCTCCCAAAAAAGTCCTTTCATGGATTTTCAATGAAACTTCTTTCATGAAACACCTTTCATGTCTTTTCATGTCCCCAGCCAACATGCAATCCACAGGCTGCAGAAATGGCAAAGCTGGGATCTGGGTTTTCCTGTCAAGTTCTTCAGGGTCTTGCATCGTGCAAGCTGATGGAAGAGTTGCTTGGGTAATCCTGCTCTCTAACTCCTGAGCAGATTCTTTTGTGCCTACTAAGGCTTGTAGATATTTATTTCCCCTGTCAGTGGTTTCATTACACTTCTGGAGAGAAGGGATGCTGGTCAATAGGTTTTTAAACATCCTGTTGCAAATACCAGAGAGCCAAGTGGTTCGAGGGCCACACACACATGGACTGCCTGACTGCTTTCATAAGCCTAACTTTTTTGGAAGCCTTCATAAAAAGCCCATTCTGCCATAAAATGATTAAACATTTACTGAAAAGTTGTATTTGTGGACTGTCAGATCATATGTGTGGGTTTGAGGGATGGGAAAGCTCATAGGGCAACTCAAGGCTGTTAAAAATTCAGAGGAATCATGTAAGAAATTGTAACACATGGAAAATAATTAGAATTTCCATTTGGAATAAAACCTATGGAAAAATTCCAAGCAAATCCAAGAAAAATTAGCCTATATTGCAGTGCAAAAATCTCACTTCAATGGATGAAAGTGATTTTTGTATTGGTGAAAACAAAGAAAAGAACAGAGCCATGCAAGACTTGTACATCTGTGAGAGAGGGCACGTGGGTTGTTTTTAGAGATGCAGAAGGATACTTGAATTCTTTCCATTTGATGTGGTCACTTTTTCTAGTCTAATTTGGTTTTTTTTTAGTTCTTTTGTCTGATATTTCATTCTTTAAAACAAATAGAACACAAGTGTGTAATAATAGGAGGTAATACTTGTAGTAAAACAAGGGATGACTATGAGCCTAATGGGAATTTCAGCATCACAGGGAATGGAGAATTACAAGTGCTACTGCAAAACCACAGACTTGGAAATCTGGAACCTAGGAAGGAAAACCTGGATCAGAAAAACCTGGATTTTCACCTTATAAAGGTGAACTAGTAAAATGGAAGATGCCCTGATTGCATCAGGCCAGCCTGAGAAGTGTGTGGTCCTGATTTTGTTCTGTTTCAAGCAGGACCAACCTCAGGAGATAACCCAAGGAGCTGTGAATGCAGCTGTAAGAACCACTACCAAAGGATTTTTCATGGGGTTAAAGACTTCAGAGAAGGCTGGGCAGACTGTTCAGAGAAATCTCAGGTAACACCCTAAAGGAACAAGCTATGCACAGTGGGAATCACTTGAAAGGGGCTCCCTCCAAGCTATGAGAGGCAAAAGAAAGAATATCAGGGGAAAAAAAGCCCTAAACAGAAAGGGGGGAAAAAAAAAACCAAACAAACCAAAAGACCTAGTGGAAAACCAAAAGACCTAGTGGAAAACCAAAAGACCTAGTGGAAAACCAATGGCATGGGAAGTTCTGAGGACAAAAAAAATCTCTAAATATGCAAAATTTGATGAAGTTTTATGATACCAGGCTTGCAGAAAATGAAACCTTTTCTTTGGCTTGCTCTTGGTGCCAGCAACTTTTCAATGCCTCTTTTATGACACTTTAAAGATCTGAACTTCTTCATGTTATACTGATTTTATTTTTTCACTCCCAGGCAATTCCTGTGTTTGTCACTGACTCTGGGTCCAGGTGACCCCATGGAAACTGTCCTTACCAAACCCTCTGAGCTGTGCCCAAGTGGCTTTCCAAAGAGCTGCTCAGTTTGGGAACCAGCTGCCTGGCATGGGAGATGAAACCCCCTGGTCTCCATAGCTGAGGAGGAACTGAAGGCTGATTTAAAATATAAATACAAGGGAAAAAAAGGAATTTAAAGGAGTATTAGTGTGGGACTTGGCTACTGGTAGGCAACTCAGTGAAGCTGCTGCAACCAAAGGCATTTTTGAATCAGCAGTGGCCTCATGGATTTTATTTTGACATTTTTATTGCTGGAGATTCCCTGCTCCTCTCCATCCACAGAAGGATTTCTCCTCACTGTAAAAATAAGTAGTCAATACCTTCTTTTACACACTTAGAAGCTGTTCTTTGCTTTACTACCTTCACAAGCCACTGGTGTAGAAGAGATTACTGCCAAGAATGGTTAAGACTCATCCAGTTGTGCTCTGTGCTGGTTTTACAATGCACGGGTGGGATCTCATCTAGACAGTTGGCAATTAGAGCAACCTGCCATGCAAAAAGATAATGATGTGTTGGAAAGGATGATGTTCTAGGGTTGATTTACAAGGATTTAATGGCCTGCAGTGCAGACAGGGCTGTGTTTCCTAAATGCTTTAGTGTTAGATCTTCATTTTTACTAATAAGAATAGTAAAATTAAGTGAGCCCAACAGAAAACATAAGATAAAGAATAGTAGAGGAAAAAAATATTCTGATTTTTCATGTTTATCTGTCCTACCAAATAACTACCTTGTTAAACAATGTATGGTTTGTTTCTTAACATCTAGCTGGCATGTCTTCTGCATGTGTCAAAGTTTAGAATGAACTGAGAGCAGTTTCACTGCATAAATGTATATATTTCACTGCATAAATGTATATATTTCACTGCATAAATGTATATATTTCACTGTATAAATGTATTTCTTCACATTGCTTCTTACCTGAAGATTGTATTAGAAGTACCACAAAATTTCAAGACCTTATTTTTTTTTTGCCAAGGATCTCTCTGTAGGAAACAGGCAAAGGGTCTTCTGAGCAAAGGTTCATTTTCCAACTCACTCTCTGATTCTCTATTGATCAGGGAGCACATGGAGTTCAGTCTCTTAATTTAGGTGTTTTGTTTAAAGCAGCTTGAATATAAATAGAAAACAAACATCCTCCTACATGGATTGTAGAGAGGTGTGAGTCTGAAAAGGTAATATATAGTTTCAGCCTAAGTTTTGTTTAAAAGAGAAGGTTGCTCACATAATTTGGCACAGCTAGAAGGATTTCTTCAGGAGAGGTCCACGATTGTGGCAGATGGCTCAGAATTGATATGGAGTTGAAACATCATGAAAAGTTTGCATGACTTCTATCTTCAGCAAGCCAGTGAAGCCTGGAGCTATTACTGCCTCCCTTCAGCTGGAAAAACATGTGAAAACTATTCTTGCACATACATGTGCAAGTTTTCTTAAGCCTGTCAAAAGGAGCAATTATCCTTAACTTTTTTTTTGTGCCAGTTTGCAAAGCATAATTCACTCTTGCCAGACTCCTCTACTACTGTGCTGCCCGAGCTAAGACTTTCCTCTAGATTAAGATTTAGCAATATTTTGTATGTGGAACAATCAGTCCTGACTGTAGAGACACCACATTTTCCTGTGAGATATGTACCCCTAAAATACACATACCTGGACCAACCACCTCTAAGATAACTAAATGAGTTGGGGAAAAAAAAACCATAAATGAGTGCACAGGGTTCCCAGAGCTTCCTGCAGAGACTAAGAGGTAAATTTTATAGTTTGTAGCTGAACCTGTGCTAAAGAGGCAAGACAGTCAGCAACACAGATGAAGGAAGTTAATCTCTGATATGACTTGCCAATTTTTGTTCCAATCTGGAATTAACTCCCTCTTGTTTCTAACCCTCACAGTCAAAACATTTGCTTTCTCCAAAACATGCTCAGAATCAGAAGGATAAGAAAGATCAAGGCATAGTTAATAAAAAAAGTACCAATAAAGATGCTATTACTATTATAAACTAAGTACCATATAATTTTGCATGAATGATTAAAGATTCACCAAGACAAGTGCAACCAAGCATTGAAAATATTGCACCCCACCCCCTTAATACTAATCAAGAAATGATTGTCAAGGTCAAGCAATGGTAATGACAAACTGGCTTCTGGATACTAATGCTGATGCTGCTTCTCCAGCTTTCTGACAATGGTTTCATGGGGCTGGAGCTTTGTAGCATAACTTACAGGCTTGTAAATAAGCACAGAACCATTGCAAGCCAGACAGGTTGTGTTTGGACAGAGCTTGCATCCAGGTTGCACAGAGTGCTGGTCTCTAGATGTGCTAATAAAAGGGAATTTTCACATCATGGACCATTTATCACTGGGCCATACTTAGCCCAGCCTCCTCTCTATGCAGTTTTGGGTACAGGTAAACCAGCATGTTCAAACAGCATTGAATTCCCATCTCTGTCCTCCTCCTCTAGGTCTCCTCTGTTGATAAAACCTAAATCAGACACTGCAGGCAGTGGCCAGAACCCTTCATCACTCATTTCTGTACAGAACAATGTCACAGCAGTGCAGCTTAACCTGAAATTCAAAGTGGATTTTTAGTCTTCATTTTATGAAGAATAATATTAGAAAAAGATGCTCAGGTTCCATTGACTGGTAATTTTACTACATGTATACAGGGACTTTAAATCTGAAGGTGATATTTTCCAGTTATCTCTATTACATATTGGCCTCTTCTTTGAGTTCATTAAATGATGTTAAAGTGCCTACTTTTTTTGTAATTTAAAGCACAGAATCAAGTCAAATAACCCAAATAGTTCCCTCTGTTGACAAATGCAATTCTCAAAATTGCTGACATGGTAATTCCTACACACAGTCATGTTATGAAGAAGAAAATAAATAATGCCACTTGCATGTTCACAGCTCAAGCCAGGCAGGCATTTGTGAGCACATTTCATGTTTTAAACAACATCTATTTTCCTCTCTAAAGACAAGGGCTGATGCCTGAGGGTAGACATCAACATCTTTTTATCCAGAGGTATTGGGTATCTCTCTCATTCACTTCTATATATAGGAGGGATATAATGTGGGTGTTACAGGTAGGAAAAGTAGGTTTGAATCTGCTTGGCCAGAGGAAGAAAATGAACCTGGAGTCCTCTGTTTCAAGGAATCATTGACTCACTTTGCACAGAATTCCCAAAATCACATTAAGAAGACTCCCCAGCCTACCTGTACCTCACGTGGTCCAGCCTGGCAGGTGTGAGGTGCCTGTTTCTGGGTTTCCACCACGCTGAGATAAGAAGTGCCTGGGTTGGATGAGTTCTGCCAACACTGGGGCACACCTGTACCCTCAGAGGAACAAGCCTGCAAGGCTCAGATGCCTCCTCTGGGAGGTGATGGATGAACAGAGGTTGTTGCAAATCTGGATTTGAGCTGAATTTAGGCACTTTGATTTCCTTCTAAACCTGCCCCCCTTAAACTACAGTGAAGATGCAGCTACTTAAACAATTGCTAAGAGCTTTGTACCAAGCACTAAATAAGGAGCTTGAATGCCCACTAAGACAACTAGAAGAA
>NW_008628492.1:0-282 GCF_000691845.1 Merops nubicus
CAATTGCCACCCGCTCTGGTAGCCATGAGAGGTGGCAACTGACCAGCACTGAACCGTTGCCACCCACCCTAGTAACCCTGGAAGGTGGCAACCGACTGGCATTCAACCGGTGCCACCTGCCCCAGTAGCCACAGGAGGTGGCAACTGACCGGCATTCAACTGGTGCCACCCAATTTGGTGACCCTGGGAGGTGGCAACCGACTGGCATTGAACCGTTGCCAACCACTCTGGTAGCCATGGGAGGTGGCAACCGACCAGCATTCAACCAGTGCCACCCCGTTT
>NW_008628493.1:0-14240 GCF_000691845.1 Merops nubicus
AAAAATCCAACCCAAGACCCCCTCAGACAACAATTTATTTTGGAAATCTTTCCTCATCTTGTTGTCCTGGCTCAATTTGCAGTATATTTTGAGCATACATGTTACAATGTATGCAGGGCCACAGGACAGATAAAATTGTGTTGAAATATGGTTCTGCTATTGAAATCAATTTTGCATAGCATTTTTCAGTGTCTCATTATGGGAAGAATATTTAATTCCAGCCAAGCATCAGATCTGTTTGACTTGCACATGCCATGAAATATGCATAAGTAAAACAAAATTATTCAGGCATTAGTGCTCTGAGAACTTTCTGAGCAAGTGTAACACTGCAGATACTTAATGCAACAGTATATACTGAAACAAATATTGTCAGGAGATACAGAGGGGACGAGGTTACTTCTTTAGATATTAAATTCACACAGCAAACCACATTGACTTTAGTGGGTTTCCTGGCAAATCTCCAAACCTCTGCAATGACTTAAATAAAGAGGAAAAATATTTTGTCAGAATGGCATAAATGCAATTTCCTAAGGAGTCAGGAAAAGCATGTGAATGCTGTTTAATGTTGTGGGGTTTGTTGTACTGTTACAGTAGGTTCTTCATTGTCATTAAAATTTGGTTTTATCTATCTAGCAAAAAGCTAAACATGTTTCCATAGGGAATGTGTTGTCATTTGAACATCCAAGGAGCTTGATTTTTTTTTTGTGGTGGTGGTTGTTTTTTTGTGTGTGTGTATGTTGGGGTTTTGTTGTTTGTTGTTGTTTTTTGGTTTTTTTTTTTAATGGCATAGCTGAATCAGTTGTGTCTTGCATCCTGGGAAAGGGCTGAAGTCTTTTATTTGAAATATTGAACAGTGAATGCCTCTTTTATTCAGATCACTCCAAAGCAAAACATACAAAACTCCTAACTCTGATGGATGCCTGCCAAGCAAGAATATAAAATAGCTTAAACACAACCACAAACACACACACACACATACACACATTACCCAAATTTTACCACAGTCTGGGTAAGCCCCAAATATCACTCATCAGAGTGAACATTCTCAGCCAGTGCATGAAACCAAGAATCATTCTGATCATCAGAGCTCTTCCTGTTGAACATACTGTATGAAGCTTAAATAATGTTGATGCACAGGAAAACACGTTACAGTTTGGTTCCAATGACTACAAGGTGTTGGAAGAATTCCAGTCCAATATTTTTAGCAAGTCAAAAACTCTCTGAAATTGAAAAGTGCTTCAGAGATAGCTCAGCTTTGACAAAACGCTGACAGGATCCTAACTGCCAAACACATTTTCTGTCTGGGTGTCCATCTGGTTCTTTGGTTGTCCATTTGCTGGGATACCTTGTCCCAGAGTCACTACCCTGGGGAGACACTGACTGAACTGCTTCTGGGCTGCAGATCCCAGGCTCCTGTGACCCACAGTTTGCCCTGGACAACTGTTCTGCACCTGTGTGCAAAGAATGGACAAAGATTTGATACTCCTTCATTCTAAGGAAGAGGAAGAAGCAATTCAAGATTAAATTGCCCACACTTAAGAATTGCCTTTTTTTTGTGCACTGTTCTAGAGCATGCATCATGTTGGCAAGCAGATGGACATCTTAATTTGTTCTGTTCATTTATACTGAAGTTGCTGTCACTTTGCAGAACCAGGTATTGTGTTGCTGCAAGGCAGAAGATTAATGCTAGCCTTAAATTTTAGATAGGGGGTGGTGCTAGGAGATTAAATGATTTGTCCAAGTTATTCAGAAAGCTTCCTTCCAAGGAAGCTAAACACAGCTCTTCAGCCTTCACCACAGTATCACTCAGTTTTCCTTTGTGAAACAAAACCAGCATAGTCTTTGGCACTGCAGCCTTCCACTGTCTTGCTGCCCGTAGTCTCTGTGTATTTGGTGGTCTCTTCAGCTGTAATGGAATCAATCGTGTTGCAAAAAGGAACCAGGTTCTTTACACTTGAAGGCTGGCTCCAGGTGCCCATGTGGGTGTGATGATGTGGTTTTGGGTGATGGTATGAACTGTAACTCAATTAGAAGCTCTGTTCCTGTGTTTTTCAGCTATAAAAATAGGAATCTTGTTCTATGCCTTGGTTCAGGAACAAAGTATTCAACAGGAGTGTGTGGGTGAAGTTGGGAAAGACTTATTTTCTTAGCTTTTAAACTAAAAAATGGTAAGCTTAAATCACCTCTTTATTTTTATATTTCTTACTTAGCTTTAACATAGCATAGCAAAAACAGGAAACATCCATAGAAGTTGCCTGCCTTATCTACAGCAGCATTTCCCTTTCCTCAGCTGCACTAGTGCTCACAGTGATGATAGCTACCAGTATTTTAATTAATGTCCAGTGTCCTTCATTGTCAGGATGCCTGGATTATTTGGTAGTCCCACCTGGTGGCCATGGGCCACTAGGGCTAATAGGAATGCAGGCACAGCTGGTCTAGGTCAAATCCCTGCATGCTTTAGTTTGTGAAAATTTCCGATGGCCTCCAGTATGTGGTAGAAAGGATATAGCAGTTAAAAGGTATCTTTCATTATCATAGACTAATTAGGGCTGTCCTAACTTCCTGAGGGAATATGTAGCAGTGCTCGGTAGTTACAGAAAATTGAAACCAGGCAGGAGTTATTAGGCTGTGGAGGAGAAAATATACTTGTTTCTGATCTTATGTCCTTTAGCTCCTTCTTATAGCTTAATGAAATGTAACCTGGATGAAAAACAAAGCTAGGGGGGGAAAACATGGAAAAACATTCTCCATTCTCTTTGGAGCCTGTCTTAGCCCCTGAAAGATGCTAGAAGCGTTTTCTTCTTACTGTGGGAGTGTGAATATATGGTAGCCCTGCTTTTAAAAGTTGGATGCTTTTTCCTTTGCTTTTTCCTTCTTTTTTTCCTTCATTTTTGTTTTATTTCTCAATTACATCAGGGATGCTGGTGCTTTTTTTGCCTGCAACTCTAGAGTGAAAACAGGCTTTGTGTTCATGAGCTGCTAATGGGAAGTAATGACAAGCCCTTGAACGGAGCACTGTTGCCCTTGTCCTCATGAAATATTTTATCCTTTCTGGTATCATTGGATGTGCAGCTGTAATAAAGGACAGTTTCTGCCACTGGAGTTGTGTAGAAGTTGATCCTTGTTATCTTTATGCAGGAACACCTCGCAGTGACATCTGGGGCTGTGCTGAACATGATTTCCTTCATTTCACGGGAAGAAGATGATGCTTGTGCATTATTAAAAGGGCCTAACAAGTTTCCTGGGGAGAGACTGGGAAGTGAAGTGTATAACAGTATTCATGTAATTAGCTCCTTGGGATTTTAATGAAAAATATTGCTATTTTTGCAACCATGAATTTCATTTTCTGATGGCCTCGGAGTAACAAGGAAATTGTAGATTGCACAGAGTCCCTAAGATGTTGTCTCTGGTAGGAAAGGTGGACAGTATTGCTGTCTAGAAGTGATGATTAGTTGGGATCTAGCTGTGATACCAGCATATAATCACAAGCATTCAGTGTAATGTCATCATGTCATTCCAAGGACGAGGCATAGTGAGAAATGTACAGGTTTTTCCCCCTGAAGTTTTTATTTGAGAAGAGATGAAGGCAATTCAGAAGACAAGCAGCAGGAGCTGAAATTAAGTGTGTGTTGCCTCTGACTTCTCACTACACTTTCTTTCATGTGGAGTTAAGTCAGATACTGGGTCAGGTACTAGGCACTCCAAGTAGATGAACTTCTTGAGCTGTTCTCCATACCTGAGATAGCAAAGCAAATGGTGTCTTACACTTGACAGTTGCAGTAATGACTGAAGGATATATGTGCTGACAAATCCATCTTCAGGAATGTAATCTGTAGGAATGTTGTACAGAGGTACTGTACATACTGATGGGGTTGTAGCCCCTCCTGAATGCCCTATCCCTTTGTGTGAGGCACAGTTTACCCTTTTCATAACAAGGTTAAGCTGAACTTGATGTCCCTGACCCACCTTAGTTTAGCACTATTGTAAAACAACTGAACTAAAGCCTGTCCTTCAAACTCAACCCCACCAAAAGTATGTTTCTGTCATAGCCAAAGACTAGCAAAATCTTCTTTACTCCGTAGCTTGTCTCTAATGCAGGAACCCCATCCCTCTACAGTGACCTGAACACAGCGTGTCTTCCCACTGTGTGTTCTCATGACAGTGAGATTGCTGCAGAGGGAAACTAGCACAGGCTGTAATGGTCTCCTTGATAGTAGATAACAGACAGTTTGCAGTTGTCTCTGAGGAGATCCCTGGCATTTGGCTTCATTGCAGAAGAGAGAAAGGGAAGATGAGGGGAAGAGCTAGTTGTTGGTGAACCATCAGGGGAGGTAGGGCTCTTCTGGAAATGGGCTGAGTGGACCACAGGTTGATAGAGCTAGAGCAGATAGCTTAGGAGAGCTGCTGTCAGGTGCAACATAAGTTGTAGAGGTTTGTTTCAGTAGAGGATTGTGTAAAGTCCTAAGCAGAGTTGTCCAGGAAACCTTTACAGGTTTTATGTTGTTCTTTGTACAGTAATTAGTTTATCTCATACGTTTTTCAAATGCTCTGTGCAGTTCAGTCCAGAATGTTACTCCTTCAGACCAAATTTGCAAGGTGGTCACACACCACGTGGTGACAATGGCCAGCCTAAGTCCCTTTAGTCCCAAAAGAGGTTCTGGGAGAGTTTCTCAAGTCAATGATTTACTGTCTCTTGTCCCGTTCTTTCTCCAAAAGAACAGAAATATTCTAATGACATCAAAGCTAATGCACTCCAGTATCTATGGATCAAGACAGTGACATTTTTGGCAATGTGGTTTTGGAACATTACTTTCCCTTTCATTCCCAACATTTTTGGGGATGCTTCTAGTAGAAATCATGATCTTAGAAGCATCTGCTGGAAACTAGTCACTCCAGACGCACTGCAAAGATTAATTTTGCTTTTCGTGCCATTGTATCCCCCAGGAAGCTGAAGCAGTTTCCTGTGCATACATAAATGGAAAGCACGTCATCTTCTGGCTAATTGTGAACCTTTATCTCTAGTGTCTTAATCAGACCACTGAAGTTCATTTATTTATTAAACTGTCTTATAGTCTGTGGCTACAGCTATATGTCAGAAGGCTTAGGAACAAGTTTCACGCTGTCATTTCACATCTGAAACTTTCAAAAATTCTTCCATAGTAAAAACCAAAATTGTCTTATTTCTTTACATTATAGTAGTCTTTTCTTCTCAAATTCCTTGCTCATACAGATAGAAGCTTTCTCAGCTGAATATCATGGTGTGGTGAATATAAGGACTCTGCATTCCTCTGGCATATGATTAATAAGATTTGTTGAAGTGACAAATAATTGACTTTGCACTGAGGTGGACAGAGAAAGGTGTCAGCTCTTGGCATTGGTGCATTTCCATTGCATGGGGTGAGGAGTCAAATCTGCAAATTTAAGATGTGGGTCATGTGGGCTGTGCATTACTCCTGTGGCATGTTTATATTGAAGATTGTTTTACCTGAAACAATTCAAGGAATTAGACTAGTTACAGCACCTCAGGTATTAATGATATTGCATCTTGCTCTTAATTACACTACTGCAAGGTTAGGGAAGGTTGTTGCTTTTATAGGATCTATAGCTAACACAAAGTCAAGTATTTGAGGGTTTGAAATCCTGGTGTTGGGAAATAAAGGCAGAGAAAAGAGAAGTAAAATTGTGTTAGTATCATTATTATGGTATTACACTATAAACTGGTGTAACACCATGTACTTCAGAAGGTACTTTCACTGTACTTTTTGAGTTTTGAGCCTATATATAGCTCCTATATATGAGCTATTTATATGAGCATATATATAGCTCATATGAGCCTATACTCTAATTAATGGTGATAATATCATAATAAGTTACTTTATATTCCTTCTAAACATGTTCTCTTCATTTTCCAGCTGGTACCTTGGATATGATGGGAACTTGCCCACTCAATTTTGCCTTCCTTGGGCTGATAAAAATCTGTTTATAAAAGGTTTTAAATCCTCTCTTCCTATATTAATGTTTTGCTTTGGCCTTGTTTATTCATAAGTGAATGCCTCTGATTATTTTAGTTGTGATGTGCTCAGTATTTGGTGCTTTGCATAGTAGAGCTGGAATAAACTGGCCATGCTATAATACGTTCAGTGTATACTTAAGACAATGACCATTTAGCTGTGTCATTTCCACAGCAATGTTTTAATGATTAATCATAGAGAGTGGTGTAAGCCAAGGAAAAGATAGCTGAAATAAAACAGAAAGTATTTTTCTTCATGATTTAGTCTCAATATATTGGGAACTTGGTGCAGGATTCACAGCAACCACAATGACTTGTTTGTGTGCCTGAAATTTGGATGAGCAGTGATAGAGAATTCTCAATTATGCAAGGCAAAATTTGCTGAGCCCATTTCTTGGTGTTTGACGAGACAACAGCAAGCAGTCAAATGCATAATACTGGTGGCAGAAGTGGATATGTTTCCCCTGGGGGCTGGGAGGGTGGCCACTCATTTGAAAAATGCCAGACAGGCCAACAAGTCACTGTAGTATAGGCTTCCAAGCAGCTAAAACAACAGCCTCCTTCACACTGGGGAGATTGCTGTTGGGGTCTGCATGTGAGAAAGAGCTCCTGGTTTTTGTTCAGTTTAGCAGCATGGGGGAGAGAGGGAGGCTTTAAAACATCTAGAGAAAGTGTTCTGTTTTCAACTACTCTTAAATACAAATGTGCTCTTTAAAATCTTTGCCATTAGGCTTTGGTTTTTAACTGTTTTGATTGTCATATTACCTATTTAATGAGAAATATTTTGTAGCCTCATTTAATACCAACATGTTATTGTCTGGGGGGAAAAAATAAACCAACTCCCTAAAACAAACAACAAAACAAAAAAAACCCAACCTCATGAAAAAAACAAACATCTCCACCCAAAGCAACAATCCCCATCCAACCTTATTATCAAAAGGACACTATATATTCTCTCTCTCCTTCCTTCAGAGGAACATGTATAGACACTTCTTGAGGATGCCTCTTAATGAGTCATGATTCACTCTTGCAGGTGGTTTGCTAATTCTACCATAGTTGTGAGTTGGGAATGGGTTTTGCTCTCTTTCTCTGCAATAATAGATTGATGTCTTTTGTTTTGGTCTTGTTTGGTTTTTGTTTTCTGACAGGCAATCAATCAATTTTAACTGAGTAGCTCTGAGTGGATGTATCATGGGACCAAATAAATTTGAGGATGAGGGTTTAGATTGTAGTTTGTACAGTTTGTTTAATTGCTTAGCAATACAGCAAGGGAGGACAGGGGAAATTTTGACTTTACCTGGTGTGGGTTTGACAGTATTTTGAGGAGAGACAGCATGTTACATGTGTGCTGGCTGCTGGTAATCTGAACACTATGCATTTAAACCTTGAGGAGAGGAGGTATCTAGGAGGACTTTCTGAAGCTCAGCAAGGTCTGGACTGCCCATATGCAGCTGAGGACAAATCCTTAGAAAAGGTCACCTAGTCACTGTGGGGGAAGACCTTTGCAGGCCCGTGTTTTTCGGCAGTTGTGCCTGAGCTGAGTAAATAGGCTCTTTGAGCAAGTACCAGATCTGACAACTGAAATAATGTTTTTCATGGTTTCAGGCTCAAGCACAAACTCAAGACCTCCAGCTTGCATCTGAGAAAATGTCAGCAATCAGTCTTGTTTCCTAAATGAATGGGTTTTGTGTTCTGTGCTGTTGTAGCTCTTCAGGTATCCTCTATACCTCCTTGGTTCCATATACGGTTTTAGTTACTTTCTTGGACCTTGTTCTTTATTGCTTTATGCATCAGCAAGAAGAGAATATTAAATTCTGTCCTCTGATGGGGTATCATTTTTAACTTCAGTCACATGAACTCTTTCAATATGATTATTGAATTGTTTGTATTGTGACAGAGACTCGTCTTGTCTGTCGTGAGTCAGTCTCCTACTTCTAGGATTTTTGCAAATACAAAAGAGAGACTGTATTGCCCATAAGAAAGACCCTAGACCTACTTCGACCTATTCTGCTTTTAATGTAGTATTGAAAAAAACTAGTGTAAGATACAGTTCCATCAGTTTTGAAAGTGGATTCTAGTGCTAGCATAGCATCTGAGAGTCAGAGAAGACATAAAGTGTGTCTGCTTTGCCACTTAGTTATTCAATATTGCAGGTGGAGGTGGGGAGGCCATATGCAGTGTACTGTCCCCAAGTGACACAGAAGATTTCATTTGGCTGGGACTGCCTCAAGCTGTCACAGGTGTTCTTCTTTCATTTACAATAGCTCCCTTAAAATATAAATGACTGCACTTATTACATCAGCTCTTTTACCTTCTTTGGAATACCCCAGTTAAAGTTACATTACACATAACAAATGTTCTTGCTCCTTGGAGAATTAGTTTAATTACTGATGTAGGTGGATAAAGGATCTATCGTGTCTGAGATGTTAATTTTACCATGCTTTAATTAAGAGGTCAGGTGTGAAAGGCTGCAGAATACCTCCCACTTAAAGATGCCAAATAGAATGGTGGGGGATAGAAAGCACTGATATGATGAGGTTTTCACTGTCTGTAGGTGTATCAGCTTTCCTTCTGCATCTCATTACAGTGAGGCTGGCATCTGGAAATACATGCCAACTTTTATTCACTCTTTGTGTTTTCTAACATTAAAGACTCTTTCCATCCAGAGTCTTTGAAGCACCAAACCAGCACATCTCTCTTTTCAAAGGTGATAGTCGCTCCTAGGTACCACTGATACCCATTAGATATGTCAGGACTTCATGCTTCACCCAGTGAGTCTGAAGAACGGGGTTGTGCCTATCCTGAACCCCTGTGCTCTGGCACAAGGGAGGAGGTGGGGTGTGTGTTCACCAGAGGATGACAGGTGCTACCATCTCTCAAAGCCCAGTTCCTCCTTATGCCTCACTGTGAGTGTGTGCTGATTCCTTTCAGCATTTAATTTGAAGGTCTTGTTTCTACCTAACTCAAAAAATAAGGAAATGGTCAGGCAAAAGGAAGAAGCACCTCATAACAAGGTTAGAGAAAACTAGACAGTAAACATGTCTTGCAGCAGGGTGGCCATCTGAGCTTGCTGTGTTTGTTTGCCATGACAGCTGAAGCAGCAATGCTGTAGATAAAAGCAGATGTTCACTGGCTAATATTTCAAGGTTTTCTTAAGATTGACCTGTTGTGCCTTCAAAAGGGTTAAGTGACCAAATAGAGCAGTACTGCTGTTTTCCAAACAGTTGTAAGGAGGACAGCTGATTATTTTTATTAATGGTTTTTTCCTCACTTATTTTCTCTGTGAATTGCCATTTCATTAAAATGTTCTTGTGGTGTGTGATACAGGGAGTGTCTTTCGAAATCTTTTCTCTCTGTTGCTGTTTTCTGTGGTGGTCACTTCTCTTGCTGTTACAGAAGAGCAATAGCTCAGCTATGCCACTGCCTTCCTCTGCATCCTTGCAGACTGGCGTAATATTGGAAAAACACAGTGTTAAATATTAACATGTACTACTGAATGTTCCCACTGAAAAAGTTGGGAACATTTCCAAGCAGTGAAAGCAGACTTTTCTTTCCTGTAGTTAAGTTTTGCTGCTGAACTTTTCAAACTACATCTTGCTTTTTCATTTTAACATGGTTAATAGTTAGAAATCGGGAGTCCTCTACTTCTTAAGTGCTTTTACCCAGGCTACTTCTCCTGACCAGGGAATAGACTTAGGGGAAGAATCTCATGTGGTAAATTAGTGCTGGAACATATAATAAGTATTTTCAAGGTAAGAGGTTAATTTTTTTTCCCACCTTCTTTCTGTTCTTTGGCTTGGAAATAGAAGTTTCATTGCTTGTTCTTTTAATCAGAAAGGTGATGTTAACAAATGTTGTGATTTGATCTTGATGCTACAATAACTCCTTAAGGCATACTCAGAAATGGAGTTCCTCTTGGATTATGAAGACACAAAGCCACCCCCCATTTATGTTAGCTGGAGGACCTAATTAGCTAAGGCTGCAAATGAAGCATTTTCTTCTGCTGACTTGACATGTCACCACCAGTCTCCAATGAGATAAAAAGGTGCACAAAATAAATGGTTTTGATGAAGAGGAGTCTTTCACTCTTAACTTTTCAGTGTGTTCAGAACACTTATTTATTCTGGTTTGCTGGTTCTCTCAGGTGTTGAGACTTCTGCCTCAGCACACTGGGAATCCCTGCTTAAGGTCTTAAAGCTCTAATCTTTGCAGAGCAGTTCTGATATCAGCTGTGGTGAAGCAGGAGCAGTAAAGCCTATGACCCTCAACTGGAAGGGCTAGATTGGTTAGTATTATGTTTGTGGGGTGGCATTGCTGAAGCTGCCCTCTGTATATGTATAAACTATGCCTGATGATACACAATTAATCCTTCAGAAATAAAATGGTGGGTTTGGTTTTAATTCTGATTTCTTGCATTTGCACAACAGCATCCCAAGTATAGAGAGGTCTTGGCATTTGCTTGAGGCATGTGCTTCTGTCCACAAAAAGCCATCAAGATAAGTCAATAAAAACAAGCCATGCAAGGCATGAATTGCTTAGTGGTGGAAGAGACCTCTTAGGCTATCTAGTCCTCCTACATACCAGTGAAGAATTGCTTCAACTGGACTTGCTTTAGAAGACAGATGGAGATGAATAGCTAAATAAAACACAGGATCATATTTTCTGTATGATATGGTGGAAGATGTTCTATACTTTAGTTGTTTGCTTGTGCATCTAGCTTTGAACCTCATAAGCAGCAATATCCTAGAACATTTTTTTTGCCAGGTTGTTTGATTTTAAGTGTAAGAACGGCCTGAAAGAAACTATTTTAACTGCACAGATGTGCAGTTTTGCTGTGTGGGGTTATATTTATCTCATCAAAGGAGAATAAGAAAAGGTAAAAATGCCTGAGTATGGCTATCTGTGATAGCACCCGTGTGTATGTGTGTTTGACAGCGGGAGAGGTCTGTCCATCTTGTATCAGTTGTGAGAATAAAATTGCTACTTTGCCTGACCACAGGAAGGGAATTTTACAAAGGCAACACATTGCAAAGCAAACAAAGGCCTCGCTGTGTTAGGGCTGCGTTGCGACACACAACGCTAAAGCAAGCTACCATTTCCTATTAAAGTAGTGTCTTGCATGTTCATGGAACAGAGGCTGTGAGGCAGAGTGGTTTAGCTTACTGAGAGCTATGGGTCTAGTTCTGGCATGGACAGACGAGATCTCTGCGGTCAAAAAGGCCTAAAACCACGTTTGTGCTAGTGTTTTAAGCAGCTTCATCTGGTGACTGGACAGGGAAATTGCAGGCACGTTTGTTTCATTGCATTAATTTCTTGCATTATTCCCCTTTTGTCTGTTATTGTTTCCTTACCAGTATTCGTATTTGAATAGAAAAAGAGCTCTGTGATAAATTATGTTCATGCCTCACTTCTTTCCAGGCCTGACGTGTTTATATATACAAAGAATTATGGAGGAATTAAAGAGAGGACCAGAGAAGCTCAGAAATTATTTGGAAGAGCTTGTCAGATTTTTAATTAATGGGCATATAGCAGAAGGAGTGAAATCTGTTGCTCAATACCAAAATAGGCAGTGCAGTGCTTCTGCTTCTCTCTGTCATCCTTAACAGATGGATTTATTTTTGGTAATGAGACATTTATCTCCCCTGCACCTATTAAAAGCCAGTTTCAGTGTCAAAAATCAGTTGGAAATAACTTGAAAAAGTTTAGTTGTGAAATGTGTTGCTTTTGGATGCTTGTCACAGCTCCATCAAATCCTGGGGATCCCTTTTCACTTTATTTTGGTGTATTTTTGGTGGAAAGCTCCCATTTCCAGATGATTTAGGTGTTGTTTTGATAGTACCAAACAATTACGTGACTATTTAGATTATGTAAAGAGGCTTAATGAAATTACTTCCAGGGCAATAATTAATGTACTGTCAGTGTAAGTAATTGTCTTTCAACACATTTCTCTGAGTGGACCCTTTAGGACTTTTTGTTAGGTGCAGATCCCTGCCTTCCTGACTTAAGGCTATTGAAAACAGGTTTGCTTTTCTTGATGAGCATCCTTGAAGCAGTCCACAGAAAGCCATGGGTGAGTGGCAGCCTGGTTCAGCTCCCCTGGTGCCATAGGGAAGGAGTCCACATAGAAGTGACTGTGGTAAAAGAATGCCATTTGTCAAAAAATATCTCTGGTCCTGATGTAATTTAGTTAGGAAAGTGTTTTCACACTTGTGGACTGACTAGTACCATACTTAGCAGGTCAACAAGCAGAGCACTTTCTGTAATCTGTCCATAGAGAAGACTGTGTGGCCTCTAGATAAATGCACTGGGGTTTTTGTAGGCATTTGTTTGATATCCTGTGGGATTTATTAGATGTCTTTTAATAGATTTTCAAACTGTTCTATAGCATTCTGCAGGTGGGAAGTAATTTTCCTAGTGAGATCTGAAGTGCTTGACAACTGGTGAAAAAATGACTGCCTTCTTTCAGGTTTCTAAACAAGATTCCTTTAAAGAAGCTGTCTTGTGCCTCTGTGCACCTCTGTTTTGTTAGTTATAAAAGTGGGGAAATGGGCAGGATATCAGAAAAGTCTACTGACATGAAGTGATCCAGCAGCTTATTCCAGGAAGTTTATTTTCAGAAAGTGTTGAGTATTCATACTTTGAGAACCTTTTAAAGTATTTATGATTCACACCAGACATTCCTTTCAGTCTTGGTTGATATCCATCTCATAAAGGTGACATAAGACTAAATAGATTGATGCAAGGACTTTTTAGCTGATAAAGAGCTAATTATAAGAACTGCAACCCGTCTAGTAACAGAACCACAGATAACAAACATTGAAAGGTTGCTATTCTGGAGGAGTTATGTCATCCAGCTCCACTGATGAACCATCTTTTCCATGGAAGAAATTGCATCCTACGTGGAAGGGATTCTTTTCTGTACCATACAAGTCCTACAGTTTTCCTTACCTACCCATTTCCTTTCACTCTTCTGTTCATGCACAGAGGTTATTTTCTTCATTTGGCTCCTGCTGCAGTCTCTATGTCTATGAACTATAAACAATGCTACCCTGTCTTTCCCCTATCCTCCTACACATGCTTTTGAACAACTCTGGTTGCTAGGATTGCAGTCCTCATAAGGCTACAGGGGGTGAAAAAGTGTCCCTTCATCAGCAGCTTCCTTTTGCAATCTTCTGTCCTTCTTTGCATTGCTTTTTTCAAATGGCATGTTTGCTGTGAGACCTTTCAACAGCAATGCTGCTGCTGTGCTCCTTTCTGGCTTTTTGTTTTAAAAGGCATGGAAAGTCAGTGACTAAGCTGGGGAAAATTATTTCATTTCATTGTAGGCTGTGAGTTAAACAATCAGTAGCTTGCACGGGGACTGCTTTCATTTGTGATGAAAAGGGACAAGTGCTCCAAAATGGCAGAGGCAGACACTCTGTTCTGTTCCTTCTCTTTCCTCCCTTCTCACCCATACTCAGGCTTTACAGAGGTGGATGCTGACTCTGTGATGTGTCACGTACGCTGCAGCACTGGGCATGCTTCTCCTTCAGAGGACATGTGTGGACAATGACAGCCTTTGCATTATTTCAAGTGGCACAGCAGCCATCCTTTGATGTGCCAGACTAATTTTTGCAGGCAAGAATTGGCACTGAGTTAGACTCTTGTGGGTAGAAGGATGGATATACGTGCTCTTTGTTTCCTAATACGTATGCTTCTGTACAATGTGAATGCTGAGATTTATTTTTTAAATATTTTTATTTCTTTAAACGTGACTCCTGTTTGTAAGCATGCTTGAGCTACAGAGTTCAGCTCCAGAAAGTTTTAGTGCTTATTCCAGGGTTCTCACTGTAGCCTTTCCTTAGAAGGGTCAAAAAGTGCAATCATTCCAGAATCTATGTAAAACCTTGAGTTTGAAACGCCTTCACAGGGCTCAAAATAGAAGAGGATAGTACTGAGTTCTCTGGAGCTCGGTGGGCCTATTTCACAAAGCTCATTTTGAAAGAACCTGTGTTCCCAGGGGTCTTAACGCTTTGCATGAGATATTCAGGAGTGACTTGTTTAAAAATAATGCTACAGTTGAATGATCCTTCCTGATCAAAAGGCCTGGCATGGAGCTGCGATGAAGAGTGAAGTTTTGAACATCCTGGCACCGATCTCTGCAGCCCACCAGCCTGGCTGGTCCCCACCTGGCATTTGGCACCCTGTGAGAGTTGGCACTGATGAAGTCCTGCCTCTGTACGGTTGATCC
>NW_008628494.1:0-272 GCF_000691845.1 Merops nubicus
TCCGGGGGGTCCCGGGGGCCAAGGGTGGGCTGGGGAAGTGGCTGAAAAACCCAGTGACATTATCAAGGGGGAGCTCTTAGATAAAACAAAGTAATAAAAATTTCACAGATCATCCCAAACTACTTCACTCCAAGTGGTTCAAGGAAATCATGGTTTGTATAATAGATTTCATCATATCCTTTTTCTCTTTACTCGTATTCCACTTACATTTGCTGACAAAATGTGGCAAAAGGACAGCACTGATGCAGTGACCAGAGAGAAACCCGTGGCTG
>NW_008628494.1:388-678 GCF_000691845.1 Merops nubicus
CCAGGTAAACATTTAAAATTTATTAAACTTTTTGGTCAAAATAATTGAACAAGTATGTACAGTCCTACAAGGGTAGCTCTGGTACGGGTGGCAGGGACGAGGTCCAGCCTGACGCCTCAGGGACCCCCGAGTTCCACGTTTCAGGCTTTTCCAATAGTGTCACAACCAACAGACAGCATCAGATTCTCTGTTCTTTCCGAAACTCCAGCACGACTGGAGCCCGGGCACCAGGGGCCGAGGGGCTGGCTGCGGAGGGCAGCGGCGGGCGGGGGCAGGGGCAGTTTTGCCCC